>NW_028301547.1:3585000-3727500 GCF_042242905.1 Orbicella faveolata | reverse complement strand
ATCAAATTTCGATTTTACTGAGAAAGAATAAGAAAATCGATGTTTGCTATGTAACACTATATATGATCCTTATTAAACCTTAATCCAGCATAATCCTACTTTTAGCTAAGTTATATATTCTGCTAATATTTTGATGTTGCCAGCATTGTCATAGGGTAACTAAAAACCCTGCGCGTTTAAATACAACGCAGAACTCTTGTAATCAGTCAGTTGTAGTTTGCATGTTGTTGAGTTACTGTAGTGACATAAGACCGAGCTTCCTCTTTATCTATAATATATGATCTCCACATTACCCAAGACTCTCGTTTCTATTTATAGTTTGAATCTCTTGCTGGCAAATCGAATGACAAAGCAGATTTTTTAGCGCCAGCAGCGATATTGTAGGTAGCAATATTGGAATATTGTTGTCTGTAGCATTTGCCGAACGAGAAACCACCATGACATGCAATTATTAACTGAAAATATGCTGGGACACTTACAGCAAAATTTCACGGAGAAGCGAGCTTTCAGCTAGAGAAGTCCGATTTTGCCTTCCAGAAAAACTCTTGTTGCCCTATCGTTTTATCGTAAAGATATGCGATTGGTAGAAATTGCATAAACTATGTTTTAGTCATGTTTGGTTTTCATTACAGGAATTCTAATATAACAGTTATATGTAAGAATGATTCAAACTGGTGTGAAGCAGTTTTGAAAATTAACTGGTTTACAATTAGTTGAAGAAAAAGAAGTGGGGAAAATGCTAAGTTGAAAGTCCATCTAAGCGATCTTTAAGTCTAAATGAAGTGATATGTAATTCAACCGGCTTATTTTCACCTCTCTTTTACGAGAAATTTAACTATAGAACTGCACAGAATTGAACCCTTTACATTCGTGTTTAGGTATTTCTGAAAGCACCGACGAGTATTTGAAATCAGCACGAAATACTTTTCGTGTTGGTTGAAACAACAAACTACTCAAACGCACTTGAAATATAAATGGCCATTAATTATTTAAAATGATAATAACTAGACACTTTCTCACCTGTAAGACATCGTTTGCCATGATTGTGGTTACTTTGTAGGTTATAGATGGAACTTATAACTGTAAACGCTTTTAGTTAAACCAAGCTATTATTTTATATATTTCTCATCTTCCGTCACTTCCCGTATTTTCCTCGGTTGTTATTGCGATCCTCATCTGGGATAAACGACCGCAGAATGTTTGATTGCTGACCTTCTATTTCCACTGCTCCAGGAAATATCACTCAGTTCATACACTTCAAATAATTCGGCTTCCCTTTCGCCTGCATGCAGAGGAACAGTGGTCAAACTGTGGAGCTTTCGAACAGTTGGTTGTTGTCAACTTTTGATGGAAGATTCCTGCTCGTTTATCGTTTGTAGGAGTGAAGTGGGTGTTGCCGTCGCGATTCTGTTATCTCTTAGAACCGTGGTCCCAGTTATTCCAATTACGCTTAAAACCACTAGATCCGTCAACTGAACAAGGCACTTTGGAATGCAAGCTAATTATATCAGGATGTAGACCTCATGGTTTCAGGCGACTATTTGATATGGACATGCAATCCCACTTTGTCAATGTCTTTTAGTTTTGTAGTGTCTTTTAATTGGCGAAGTTTGGCAGACTGACAGACTAAGTAGATAATGAGTCTTGACACAAAATCATCAATTATAGGTCCAATTTTTTGGAAACATATTGCAGGTTCGTGTCGAGTGGAGTATAGCAATGTATTTTTATCCAATGTTTACCTTAACTACAAACTTCCTCTCTTCCGTTTCCGGTCTAATCAATACACAAGTATTCTCTATAGCATTTTCTTGAATTAAATGCGGAATTTTTCTCTAATAAATTCTATGATCTATCTGAAAGGTTGTTGCCAGTTAATATTATTGCAAGTTACTTTACCCCGGTTTCTGGATGGAACGATTCAACCATATGATATCCGTAAATGAAGACATTGAAATTGTAAGACGTTGTCCAATAACTGAATATGTTTGTCAATAGACCTGCAAAGGCCAGGATTTTTAAAAACATATATGCAGTTTCTCTCGTCGTGCAAGGCTGTCAATTTCTGATAATGTTGGCTAAGGTCAACAATCTTGAAATATGTCTGCCATCTTTACAATGTTCTAGACTTTGCTGCAAAAATCCAGATTTCTCTTTCGTAATTTCAGTACAAATCTGAGGCACAAGAATCGCTTTGTTTGGTGCTCTATTCTATTGAAACGAAATGTTCTTTCAAATCACAAATGTTGTTTCGTGATTTTGCTGCAGTGTACACTTCAAACCCTTATCAAATCGATGGCTAGTCAGTTTTCTCAAGATCACATTTCCTCAAAATGTTTTCTCTGGTACAAGCTTAGAATTATTCAGATAGCATGGAGGTGACACTTTATGTCCAAATTAAAACGATTCTCTCCTCAAGATATCCCGATTATCTGATTTACAAAATATCTGTTGGACATTTGAGTGGCATTTCCATATATGAAGCTTTACACATTCTCCGTGAATGAATCTGAGACAAGTGAAGACAAATTTCGAGTAAAGTTGCGATATCCATAAAAATGTGAAAATCAAATGTCTTTGATGGCAAAAGAACGAAACAGTAATTTCTGTTGGGTTTCAGTCTTAGTTTCAGGCTTAAGTCATTCCTGCACTTACTTTGTTGAAAGTGTCTCATACATGTACAGATTTTTGGGTGAACCGAGTAAAGCATAATTCTCTTCAATGGCCAGAGGTTTTGTTGTCGTTTGTGAATGTCATGAGTGGTATTTTATCAAATAATACTAGTTATGCAGAGTGAAAGTGGAGTAAATTACCCTGCAATAAATTGATTACTTGTCCGTCATTGGAGTGATGGCTTTTTAAAACCCAGTTTCAAGTGGACTGCTGTCAACTGAACATATCAAATGTGACACGGTCTGTGCATGAAATGGCTGCTCTTTAAGGTCAAAATCGAAAGTCATGCAAAGCTTGACGAACGAAATTCACCCAAAACCTTATCTATCTGTTACCTTCCATTCACAAAGAGGAACAATTTAACGCAGAAGGTGCATTTATAAGTACAGAAGGACGCACAAGAATTGTTCCACGCGTGAACACTTGAAATGTTCTTGAGAGAATTAAGCCTGGCGGATTCATATAATACAAGTCAAGTACATTCACTCTTAATCTTCAATCTTAAACACTGTTACGTGACCTTGATTGAACTCGTTGCATCTGATGCTGGGTTTATGTTGTACAAAATGCTTCTACCTTTTAGTCTGTGAATGAAACCCTAGTGTGTTTCCATTCAAATGAAAGCTGATTAGCACAACTTTCATGTGGTACTGATTATGTTGCATTTCAAGTAAGGTGATTTAAACTTTTAAATTTCTGGACGAAACCCTATTTTTTTTTGCGTGTCCATTCAATTGAAAGCTATCAAGCAACCCTTTTACGTGGTATGAGGTCTTCCGTTATGCAATGCGATCATAACTGTCAAGTCTGTGGATGAAACTGTCGCGTGTTAAATGAAAGCTATTAAGCAGAAGATTCATTTCGACTTCAGGAGCAACCTCGCGTGCAGACGAGATTCATGATAAGAAAGCTGACGAAAGAACCAAGTCATTTAATGCGAAGACAGGGAATATAGAATGTGCTCTTTCGCAGAGGGTTAATTTGACTGAGTCGATAGATAAAAATAAATCTTTAAGCCATTCTGCGCCGGAAAATCTTTAATGCAAACACTTCAGCATATTTCCAAAATGGGTCCCCCGCAGGATTTGACGTAAGACGTGGCATGCATCCACCTACATTGAAAGCTATTTTAAGAAATAATCATCGCGTGCAGACAAAATATGAAGGTATTTGGACTAGCGAGAACGTTTGGAGGCGTGTCTGTCAACAGCTATTTGACCTTTTTGGACGCTTTGACGTTTGGTTTCAGGGAAACGTGGAGCACGTGCGTTACTGTGCTTGTCAACGACGCTCCAACTAAAAGGTCAAAATAAACAAACAAAGGAAAAAGTGGTTTCGCACATTCCGCAGGGAAAATAAGAAATCATATCAACTAGAAAAATTCGTTTTTCGTCACATGCAAACTTAGGTGCATGTAAGTGGAACGAACCTGGTTTATCAATGTAGAATAAAAAGAGAAAGAATGCATAAATACTAGAAGGGTACTGAAATACGTATGGGTGGTCCAAGCTAGACAAGATTGTAATAGATTACTTTGAGCCCGGGCCAGCATTATTTGAACCAAATTACAAGAAAACATATGGTGGTGTATATTATTCGGAAACCACCTCTGTGAGTTCATATCTAGCCGGAATGTCATCTCCGGATTAATGAGTATCATTCATGGTCTAGGAGCTGTATAAGTTTTTATAACTGATCATAGAGTGTGGCAAAGCAAAACCCGAGCAATTTTTTCCCTGAGTTACAATTGAAAACCACTCTACGCCATTATACGATTAGTTCAAGAAGCCTCGGTTGTTTACTTTTTACAGGGAGAAACCGGTTCGTCAACTGTTTGTGCAAATGGAAAGCAAAAATACCTGATGGTAAGTTCCGTTCAGATTGGCCATTTACCATTTACCTTTTACAAACCCTAATTTACCGAGAGAGACTAGGACGAGTTCGGCCTAATCATAATTCCAAGATGGCGGTGAAGAATTGCAAATGGTAAGCACATTTCCACTCGGATATTTCGGCTGGCAATTTTAGACTACGTTTCAAGACGTTCCACGTTTACTTCAAAAAATTCTCCGATCTGTCGAGCCAAAATTGTCTTACCAATTACATTCTGACCGAAATGTCCGGAATTTTTGGGTAAATGGTAAACAACGATAGCGCCAGTGGCACCACCTGCTCAACCAATCAGACGCAAACAAAACCATTCGCGACTCTTCGTCTGACGCGGTTTCCCGCGCTTGGCGCTAGTATCACGTGTGTTGAGTTCGAGTTCTTATTGGTTTATTGAGCTGTTTTCGTTTGCTGTGATTGCCATCGTAATTGTTCGGGTTTTTGTTTTAGGTCACTCAATTGATCTTTCATCAAAGAGCAAGAGGAATTTGGTTAAAGTTTGTCTTCAAGACAAGAAAGTTTTCCAGGCCAGACCGGGCTTCAGTTTCTGCAGCATTGAATGACTAGGAATGTTGAGGTAGCCCGGCTAGCGCTGAAACCTAAACCGCTCAATCCGAACAACGTGCTCCGTGAGCCATCGAAGCCAACCGAACTTCGTACCTGATGTGGCTGATATACTCTCATTGATTACTGGCTGATATATTCTCAGTGGTTATTGATTGTAACTCGCCATCTGATTTACTCAAGGGGAAGAAGGCTCCCAATATTAATTCAGAGAAGGTCCCTTGGATGGCGTACCCGCTTTTTCGAGTATTATGGCCGAAACAAACCATTCAATTAATCAGTTGATATCGATATTATATGTTTTCACAAATCAACCACTGGATCATGCCTAAAGAATAAACAGTGCGCGCTCTCAGTTTCTCAGATCGACTCACTGACATCAATTAACTCGCGGGGGAATTGCTATGTATGACTGACATGCGATTCTTCACAAGAAATCTGGATACTATCAAAAAAATACAAAAAAAGGTGTTGCCTCAGGAACAGTCAATACTTATTAAGATAATTTCTCAAATTGATTAATAATCCATCAAGTTTAGACAAACTGTGACGGTGTTTGGATATCTGATCTTAAGTAACATAGATTTTTGTTTCTGTGTTTTCTCCTGAGTTTAAGTTTCGATTGCGAAAATGTATCAAACTCTTGAGACAGTGTTTTAATTTCAACATTTCCAAGCATCTCGAGATTTGTCAAAAATACTCCACTACGCGTTGTATTTTCAACTCACGGTGTTCGGAAATATGGTGTGGTAAAACACGCTCTCTCGTGTTTGATATATTACTAATCCACATTTTTGCCAGGCAGCACTTCTCTATTTAAAAACATTTACTTTCAAAAACTGACTGTTGTACCCACTATAATTCAAATTCTACTGAAAATACATGAATACATATAAGTGAATTCAAAAATTAATGAAAGCGTAAATATATGTAAAAAATATATTGAAATATCGATCATTTGGCTGCCCCTAAAATAGGTAATATTGCGAAACTAAACGTAAGCGCGTGAAAAGAAAAAAACAAATAACCACATCAGGTTGTATTTGCATTTTTAAATCACCGGTGTTTATCGATACGACCAAATAACAATAACACGAGAAGGTCGGAACCGTTAATGTAAGTTACCTTCCAGCAATTCAAATTTGTAAGCGACTAAACAATTTTCAATTAGAATAACATTTAAAGTCAGAAGTACCCTTAAGATGTATTTTACAGCTATTAAAAGCTAACACTTAATAACATTGATGTTGTAATGGCAATTTATAACTTCTTTATATTAATAGAAAGCGGCCTAAAATACCGAAAAAGAATTGAAGAACATTTCAGTGCGAGAAAGAGAAAGCATAAAATGTTCACAAGGGTAAAACATTAGCATAAATCTAATCAAAAACTTGTTGGAGATCTTTAAAAGCCGTCTGGCATATGTCCTAATCATCGCGAAAGACTGAGCGTCTTTTGGCGAGAGGGCATCATTACAAAATAACTATCATAATGGAAAAAAAATGTTTTGCTTTACGAGTCCTAAAGAAAAAAAAAAACGATGATACATTTTAAAGATTAAATGGAAGAATATATCAAACAACATTTTATCATTACTGTTTGGGGAAAACAGAGAAACATGTTGTTGAATGCTTACTAACAAAAAGTAACTACATGCCACAGAATCTGAAACAGAGCTAGCACAACAAAGTCTTACACAAAATGGACAGTAATTGCTCGAAATAACAATTGTTCCTCGATATAGGCTTTTTGGAGAACTGTTATACCCTTAAAAGCTTCCTTTCTCATTATTTTATTCTACCAAAATTTCCTACCGTCATAAGCCCTACCGTATTAAAGTTAAAATCTAAGTATAAGTACATGTCGAAGAGGAGTTTTTTTTTTTATTTAACTAATAGAAGAAAGAGTGCCGTGTTTCTCAAAGCCAATTTTCACTCTTTTCTCTACCACGGTAAACACTGTTTTATGCATGATAAGCCGCAACCATTCGTAACGCCTATATATAATACAAATGAAATGTCGATTCGAAGCTCTTGAAGATAAGAACTTATTAATTAGTACCTTCAACGCCATGTCTATGAGGCCGCCGTGCTCTCTTTGTTAAACCGAATCTTCTTCTTCTCAGCGACTTCGTGAGTGAATTCCCTGAAGCTATGCACTACCCTTGCAACAAAGAGAAAACCAGTTTGCCTTTAATTTCTTTCCGTATACCCTTCGAGGCCAGAGGGGCTACATTAGTGCGCGTATAACCTCATTACAGACCGGCCGTTTTCTGAATACGATAGTCATTAAAGCAGTAGATTATCATATTTTTCCCCTCTGCATTGCGGGGGAGAAACGTAGACATTTGTTCTGCCTCGTTGACAGCTGAAATCGCCCAAGCTGCTAACAAAGAATTATCTTCGGTCATTTGTGCTCAATTTCACTGATTAAATCGTGGGAGTGATCGGGTTTCCTTGCTCCACTCATCACAATAGTGCGGAAATTATACACTATTAGCTGATGCTTGTTCTGCTCTCGTTTTCTTCCTTACAAGGTGTAGATATTGCGTAGGTTAGCCCACATTTCCATTAAATCCAATTTGATTATCAATGACAATAACTCTGAGTATACTATTGCTTTGTCTTCTCTCGAAAGGGTGGTGCCTTGGTAGAGCTGGCTCGCCTATAAACTGCGTTGGATTTCTTGAATCCGTGAGAGCTGGTTTATCCTTAATGAAAAGTTATTGCACATCAATCTCAATGATCGGCGAAAAGCAATTAATTTTATCACCAATGATCTCACGAAAAGCTTTTTTCACTCTCGACAGATGTTGTGAACCCCTTTGTAATGTGGTGATTGTTGAGTTCTATGTTGCATCCGGGAGCTGAAATAGCTGTGATCAAAATCAACGCCGGAATCCAACGCATCCAAAAATCAATATTTAAAAATACGCGACGGCAAAGCAAAATACTGCTTCAAAATCTATGATCGAACTGCCGTAATTTTTCATCACTTCTTTGTTCCTCATTGCGGGTTTTGCATGTGTAAACGGGCATGCTTTTTAAGCGATAGGGTGCCCTCTCGACAGCGAAAAAGACTTCGGATGATAATTCGTGATTAGTGCAGGTGGAAGGAAACTGGCTTCTCGTTGGCTAACGCGAACGGGAGAAATGAAAACAATGATTGAAAAAATAGATTTTCGTTAGAAGATTAAATGAATTTCTCAATTGAGGATAAATCGCAAAAAAAGGAGATTTCATTGCTTTGATGATCCAATTCCGCGAATCAACGATGACACTAAGCTGATATGTCACCCAGAACTGGGGGCAATCATTTTGATCAGTGACTGAAGGTTCTAAGCACTGTTTATTTACCCGTCTTAAACCTTGCGGCCTCTCCGAAGAAGTTCATTAAACCTTCCACGAGGCTGCGAGATAAGAAACACGAGGCTGTCAAAGTATAGTAAGAAAACAGCAGAAAACATTTAGCCATCTGCCTTTGCTGGGTGATGATAGAAAAGAAAACTCGACAAAAGCAAAGATAGACTTGGACATTTACGGTTTCCTGAGATTTAAATTGGTCATCGCAAATTGATAAAGAACCCACGAAACTTACGGGAAACACGATGCAATGAAAGTGGCAAAAAAAAAAAAGGAAGTAAAAAGAGATAAACTATAAACTAGGAGAGTTATAAAGGACACAAACCATGAAAACAATTTGCACCTTCTCATAGAGACCGTGTTAAATTTTTCCTCTTCTAAGTTAAAGTTGAAAGAAACAGAAAAGTCCGCTTGTATAACAACAAATAACAGACAAAAAGAAGCAAAATACAGATGTAAATTGTGTGTGCTACGTTCTCAGGGCCTACTTATTGTTTTCATATCAGGTAGTCATTGATAAAGAGGAAATCCTTGAAACAACGTGGCAACTACAAATAACAAACTGAGGTTTTACGCGCGGAGACGTCGGAAACCGTGCGTAACAGTTCATTAGACAGAAGATCCAACGTTAGATAGAATTTTAATTCATTGCTTAAGACAAAAGTGGACAAAAAGGTTGTATGACGGCAAACAGCAAATAAAAACACTGGGCACACACAGGTTTTGTGCATTCAAATCCCTGCAGAGGCCATCAGTTTTGTTGTCATATTTGTAATTCAGAGTTGTGTTTTTTTGAAAATTCGCAATTGAAATTCTGAAGTGAATTTAAGATGTCCATTACTGTTTGACAGCTGCCATTCCATTGTCATTCCGCTGACGTTATTGCTTAGCAACCATTTCAATCCCAAGATATTTCGACTTTGTTACCCTCGTCTGGGTGTTCACCGCGGCTGATTTTTAAGACAGAGTAAACGAAAAGTAACTAGCGTACTGAAAATTGATTTAATTTTAATTATGTGATACTTGAATTAATCCAATTCGTTAGGCTCCTTTTCTTCTTAGAGACGAAAAACAGCAGGACCAAGGAAATTGTCATTTGTAGTGAGAACAAAGAAGCAAAAGAGTAGCAAAGTTAATGGACATAAAAAATAAGGACTTATTAAAAGTGAAAACCGTACAAACACACACACGCACAATTCCATTGTTTACCAGTATCGTTCTGCACGCTGCGGGAAAGATCTCACCTTTCTGATTAACCGCTGAGCTCAAACAAGTTAAGGTATCAAGGGTATTTTTCTGCTGTATTCTTTTTAACCTTTTTGACCAAAGCCAGTTTCGGTTTTGGTAAGTGGGTACGCGTCAGAAATGAACAGCTAAAATGACTGTAAATAATGTCATAATTTTCGATCAGCGGAAAAAGAGAAAAGAAAAGAAAGTAAAAGTGTAAGCTTAGATTTCTGCCATTCGAGTCGTTTCATGGCGAAGAATGAAAGCGCTTTGTTGAACAAGCCGAAGTTTTTAAATACTGTTTATTCTTATGTGTCAAGAATATGACACTGATTTCTATCTATATCTAAGCGGAACTAGTAGAAAAATAGACAGTTTTTATGCGTTCTTCTGAGTAGAACACATGGCCCAATTTATGAGTAGAATTTCTCCAAGCCAAGAAATCGCACATCTAGGCGCGTAAAAAAAGCGACGCGCGAAATCGATGGTGTCATTACTAACGTAGCACAAGCGATTAAAGTCGACAAAATCGTAGCCAGTTTAAAATACTCTGTTCAATAGAAAGAGATCGCAGATGTTTCTTTTTTGGAGATCCTCTTCGCTAAAAAGATCGAGTTTCTTCCGGATTGGATTGTGACAACAAAGAAATGAAAATTTCCCTGCTGAGCTTATAAACAGTTTCACAATTTTTAGATGAAAACGATTAGAACTAGTGACAAACAACCTACCTTACATATTCCTTTCACCTTTTTTTTGGAGAAAGTTAATCCTACCAGCAACTGGAGATCGCGTTCAACTCAAAAACACGTGTCAGCTGAGAATTCCGCCAAAATCTAGATTGTTCAGAATGGACAAACCGCAATAAGCCAATGACACCTCTGTCAATTCATTGGTCAAAAGCGATCACGTGGCGCTTGTCATAAAGCCGGGACCTATCAGACCAGTTCCCGTACAGATACGCATGGCAACGCGAAAGGCACGCCGGGCTATCCACAGACTTTTGTAAAAATACAAAGTGAAAACTGGTGTGAATCAAAACCGCGTGAACTCAGCATTCTTCGAATTCGTACATATTTCTTCCCGCTACAATAGGGGAGGGCGAATTATTTCCGGGAACGAGTTACTCAAGTCGATGAATTAGCAGTGGTGAAACAATTTTCCAAATCGAATAGCGCTATTTTTTTTTTTCATGCCATTTACAGATTTATGCTTCATAAATCTGAACCGTTGTCCAGGACATGGCCTTTGAAAACTGTTAAATCATATTTGAAATTTTGACTGATAACGTAAATAAGGTCTGAAAATTTGTAATCATAAAAACTGCGTCTGGCCCCCAAAACTCTCAAAACTCTTATTAATAAACGTCCAAAGGTTTACAAATGCCCAAAACAAAAGTGATATGAACACAGGATATCACACGGCGGTGCGAAGAGATTAACTTTATAACAATAATTAACGAACAAGCGAATCGAGTAAAATAGTTTGTAATACGATAAATTAAAATGAATGCTAGACAGGGCGCTTATTCGAGACAGGTGGCTTATTCGGGACAGGGTGCTTAGTTCTGTTTTGAGAAACAACCGAATGTTCAACGTTCAAGGAGACTGGAAAACGGACTTGCCTGGAAACGACCAGCTGAGCAATCGCCACAAAATTTGAAGAGATCATTTGCAGGAATTATGCACTTACACGGACATAATAGTTGAGAAACTCAAAAGAAGACCACTTTTTTTGTAATGGGGCATTACCTATGTGAGCAATAAAGACGGATGAACCTCCGTTGATACGTGCTCTGACAGCGCTGTAATATTATAATATTAATTAGAATAGGAGCGCTTATTAATAAGAACACATTCGAAGGGGACGCTTATTCGAAAGGGGCGCTTATTGGAAGGAGGGCGCTAAATCGATTCATAACGGTAGTCTAATGTTGGCTTAAATTAGTTAGACTCGGTGTTATCTGATTGTAACTCGCAACGGGCGCTTTCAATTGAGCCAAAAACTCGGTTTGGTCTGACCGGAATATTCGGGACCATCTCTGCAGGTGGTCTATTTGATCGATCGGACCGGTCGGACCGAAATTTGCGGTTCCATTTTGACAAACCGGTTCGTCGCCTACTAGAGTGGAGGATTAAGGAAAGCAATAGAAAAGAGTAAGAGCCATTCCTCTCAGTTGGTCCGGTTTGCCTAGGACACCAGTCACTCTGGCACAATGGAAAGCACCCAAGGATAGCATACATGAAACAAGAAAAACATACTGTACTTAGTTTCTTTTGCACACGTTCCAATGTCTACCACTGTTTACTGGACTGCCCTTGGTGATGCCTACCAGTGCATAGAGAAATCAAGCGAGATTTAAAAACAACGAAAAGTTCACCCGGCAAGTGATCCGTAGCGAATTGAAAAAGCTATATTTTGAGAAGAATTCTTCCGTATTTCCCTTGCACGGATCAATGATTAGTATAATCTGGTCGATGTTTAAGCCTCCCTAGCCGAAAGAAAGAATTATCGGAGAGAGTATCTCCCTGCTACCCCTGATCAACATGTTTAAGGCCACGTGGTTTTTCCCGGAAGCTTAAGGTGTGGAAAACGATCTGATTGGTTCATGTGTCGTTCGCGGTTTGATTAGGAGTATATCGCTGAACTCAGCGCTTTGCGTTCAATCGGTTGTGCCTACAAATATCTCGAGATTTGGCCGTAGAGACCACAATATAAATTTTTAACTCTATGAGTGAGATTTAGATTTAGAGTTAAAAGTTTAAAAACCAAATTAACGGAGATAATCAACATTTTATGGCAACAAAATTATTCCGCGAGTGGTCTGTTTTTGACCTGTGGACTTTCCAAAGTCACTCACGTCTTAAAATCATGTCCCTTTGTTGTCTCTGTGTGTCACATCTCAAGTACTAGCCTGCGAACAGGCTCCCGGCGAGAACAGAAAAAAATTTTGGCGAGCGCGAAACAGAAGAATTCGGAGAGCAAAGTGATCGGGGTCACCAGGAGCCTGTTCGCAGGCTAGGTCCGTGCGTCCTGACCGAGAGCCAATGCAAATATTTTCCCATCAAGGCCGATCTCACTCAGTCAACATTTTATTTATTTGGCCATTTTGCTGTTGGCTACTGATGAAGTTGGGAACTTCTTCATTTGCGAGGAGTGTTGGCTTTCTTTCTGTGCTTTCGGACTAAGTTGGCAACTGAAGTAGTTTTGCGTCGGACAGTTCGCCAGGATAGTAAGATTCGCTGTCAGAATGTTCACTTTCATCAATCGGTTTGAAGAAAACGAAATTTGGCAGCAACAAAGTTCTTTCTCGCATCAATTTTGCGGGGTCGTAGGCGTTTTCTTGGCCCTACCACTTCGACGCGTACGGCCCTCGTACGGGACCTTTTTTTTCTTATGGTTTTCCAAGGACATAGCGTGCGGCGCCGTATGGGTCATAATCTTCTTGACGCAGTTTCTCTGAAGCTGCTCAAATTTCTTTACAAAATTGCTTTGAAACTATGGATGCCTTCAGCTATAGAGAAATGTTAAAGATTTAAAATCAGATCTATCTAAACCACCAGCAACGTATGTAGGAGTGTTTTTGTTTTCATTCGTTCTCCTTTGTGAGACGACGAATATTCCGCCTTTCACGTAGTAGTCTCCCAGGATCTGTGCCACTAGCAGAAAATTATGATGACGCACCGAATTTTTTGGTCTTTTTAGCATTTGTTCAACTTGCAAACACAGCTTGATTCCTCTCCCCTCCGCAGAGGTTCGAACGTCCGTTATATAAATCCGCTGTGCGAAGTGAGTTCCGGCGCAAATCACGTAATCCCGCGCCTGCACTTATATCGTAGTTAAAGAAGCAGCGGAACACAACTTAGTCAGCGATATTAAGCGGGACATACCTAAATTCGACACTGTCTGTCAAAATTCAAAGACATAAACGTATTGAGTTGTGGGCCAAAAGCATAAAAAATTTCGGGAATAGAACAAATTTCGATATATTAAAATTCAGCCTAAAACAATAGACCTCAGTACGAGGCTCTGGAGAATAACTACCGAGTTAGCCCAAATACTAGAAATGGCGCGCGCTTACGATCTTTGTCCCCGATTATGGCTCCTGTTGACACTAATTTTTCTGCAAACTCAGTTTTCGCCCAAAATTGACGAAGGCTTGACTTAAATCTGTTGCCATGGTGACCTGCAAAAATCGATCGGTCCTTAATGGCCGGAATGAGCGGTATGCCCTGACAGGTTAGTTGGCGCGCATTCTCCAAGTTAGCTACATTAAAAGACGCCAGACGCCAATCAACTTTTCAAGAACTGTAATTATCAACATTCAGTACAAAAAACTTATCTTCGCGTACATTCTTTCTTTCTCGCTTGGAGGAAACGTAAAAGAGCCGGCTTTTACATAAAATGTACTAATACGCATGCGCATTACACTCTAATGTCAACTCCACCGTAACGGAGCAAGCAGCGGTCAAGCAGCCGGAATCTTCATTTCTATTGACCAGCGATCTCATTTCTCGGCTAGAGGTCAAGGACAACGAAGACTTAGGGTTCAAGATTGAAAAGGAGGCAGCGAATTACTTTATACTAAGCTGGATTCGTAGAGATCCGGGTTACGTAGCATATCCGTCATGCGGCTACCGTTAACTTTGATGGTGCCAATTACAAGCTGCTTTTTCTTGTTTAAGTCATCGTTCGGGGAACTCGGAAATGTCTTTGCCGTATTTCTTGCGCTGTCCGCCGGAGCTGAATCGGAGATTTCCGTCTCGCTTTCATGAATGGGATTCAAGATGTCGATCCTTGCGTTACTCGGATATGTCACGCTTTCCTTACGCTCTTTGCTGCCGCCTTCCACTTCCGATTCCACGGAGTGAGTTATAGAATTCAGACTGCCCACGCTTTCAATTCCCGAATCTCCAACAAACATAGCACGTGCGCGCTGACGATTAAACACCGGAACACTTGCAGGCCTGCTTAAACTCTCTCTCTGCTGTAACACTTCATGCCCGTTGTAAATCACCTCCCTGTCTGATCGTTCAAGTCGCGGTGAAGACGCGCTTTTTTCGCGTTCGGCCACCCTACCATCTGTTTGCCCGTGAGATCGTCCATCCGAGGAGGACTGAGCTAGTGTGGACACGAATTCGATCTGCTCCAAGCCGTAGGCCGTAGAAACGTCGTGAAAACTGTTCGGAACCGAATGATCGGGAGTTTGGAGCGCTTGATTGTTTGGATACGACGGGTAACTGGAATTACTAGCACTCACCCCGTTTACTTTTAAGTCAACAGCCTGTCTCTTCCTGTCACTTTGATCCGGAGACTGATGCCAACTGTTGGAAAGATTGGACGAGAGCCGCTCTGGCGCAAAAGAACCGTTCATTGAATGTAAGTCTGGACTAGAAATAGACTCCGTCTTTTGAAAGAAGAAAGGTGACGCAATGTGCTCACAGCTATTTCCCTTCAAGCGCGTCTTGTCATTGTGTGACACTTCTGGTATTCTGTCACGATCGCTAGCCAAGTTCATAGCAGCCACTGACCCACTGATGGGATCAATTGGTGGTACATGCACGTACAGTACTTGCCCTTGGCGCCTCTGAGCCAGATCAGCCGCGTCATGAATTGCCCTCTGTTCTTCAAATGAACTGTAAGTGTTCCGCCGTACCGGGTGACCTCGATGATTTCCTTGGGTAATAGGCGGGGAAGGGAACTGTTGAATTCCTTGGGAGTGTCGAAGACTTCCCATCGAGTTCGCCATCTCCGAGGGAAAGGGATATGCTTCGCTGTGGTGCATATACACGGAGTCACTATGAGGTCGATGCATGACAACAGGCCGCACGAGACTTCCACTCCAGTTAGGCAGGGAATTGGGGCGTGGCAACATAGCTGGTGCCCCTAACCGAGTCACATCTATGCCACGCTGTTTGTGGTTAAACACCACATGTTCTTCACTTATTGACGGTAAGTTTGAATCCGAGCGCGCTGGCACCTGTAAGTGAGGAGGTGCGACGTACTGGCCAAGAGATTTAGCTTCTGTGTAAAACGGTTGAGCGTGACTCGACGAGGGGACGGATGGGTACCTGTCCCCCGCCACAGCAAAATAAAGCGGAAAAGTTTCACTTCGAGTTCGAGACAACTCTGCATCTTGATATAACGCTTTTGAAGGGTGGTGAGAAATGGTTGGTAACTGTTTCTCGCCCATGACCCTGTCTTCGTCATCATAGTGATACGAGCCATTAACGTATCCATTCGGCAGTAGCCCTTCAGGCTTGCTTCGCTTGCTCGAACTCTTCCGTTCCATTGTTATCGCTGGAATACAAGAGTTTCTCCTCGCGTCCGTGTATTTTTTCTGTTCTGTAATCTCGTGTTCGCTGTGCTCGATGAGCGGAGAGAGAGAAAATCCATTCTCCTCCTGTGCACGTGCCGGCGCAGGTTTACGCTTCGCGGTGGCCGGGACGTTACCTCTAGCACTCGGATCTACCTGGACCAGCTGATCGGGGATATCGAAAGTAAATACGGCCTTTTGTCGGACCAGCGGGGAGGATCCGCGGCGCTGTCGGTGTCGATCGTTAATCGTTAACGAGTCGTCGGACATCCTCGCGCTGGAATCGTTGCTCTCTATCGAGACGGATACTACACTTGACTTTCCGTTACGATACTCGTCGCGTAATTTGTTTACCGGCGAAGCTTTGAATCGTGCGTTATCATCTGATCGACTTCGGAATTTCTTGGACGTTTGAGTGTTCTTTTCATTCCGCTTAACAACTCCATCGCACATCCCATTGTCACCATTTTCTCTGACATTCTGACGGGGAGTTGTGGCTTGCGTTCCCCGTGTCTCCGTCGTCGTTTCCGACTCTTTCAAAGCAGTTAGCTGCAAATGTAATTGAGAGGAGACTTTTTCAGGAAAACTTGGCGCACTTGTATCGGCGTCTTTGCTACTGTTTCTTCGAGAACTGCTCGTAGCAGCGCCTTGGGTGGCAGAGCTTCTCCTATCGGCAGAGGTAGCAGAGGCTCTACGCGAACCTGCCTCTGTCTGTGCAGATTGTGTCTTTTTATTCTTCTTCAAAGCCAAATTCTGCCAGTGTTTTGCTGTAAACCCAACTACATAGAGGCTACCACGGCGTCCCATCCTTCCGCGGGAATTTAACTTGGGTGATCCCTGCGTCGAGTCTATGGACAGGGACTGGGATTGCGTGGAGGAGGTGCTTCGTTGACGACCGGTCGGCGGGGTTTTGATTCCATTTGCAGAGCTCGCGCTCTCGCTTTCGCTTCTTTTCGGACTCAGCGTCGTTGTCACTGAGGACACTTCAGAAGTTTGGTCGGGGGTCCTGAAAGTAAAATTGATTCCTGAAGGTGATGACTGCTGGGATACACTCTCTTTGATAGCCAACTCCGATGAGTTGTCTTCGCTGACTAATACTGTACAAGAAGGGTTCCGTTCTTCCATTTCAATCGCGATTCGTTCCGCCTCCGGCACCGCCAACAAGCTGCTTCGTCTCGGGACATATGCCGATGGTAGCAGTGAGTTTCTTGGCGAAGGAGGGGTGATCATGGTATTCGGGTTTTGAAATCTTGGCCCCGGCATCGGACTCCCACGTGGAGTGGAGCGAAAACTGGTATGAGGCGACCGACGTGCTCTACTAGTAGGGCGCGGGTCGTCCATGTCCGAATCGTTTTGATCCTCTCTCTCCGCCATTCCCGTGGAAATGTTAGGGCTGCTTTGAGTCACAAACGACTGAGCGACCTTGAGCGCGTTAGCCGCACCAATGATCAGCGGTCTTTTCCTCTTCGGCAACTTGAGCCTGGCTTTGGCGTGCGAGTAATACAGTGAGAAGTTGCTAACGATAACCGGAACCGGAAGCGCAATCATGAGAACACCACTGATCGCACAAAACGAACCAACTATCTTTCCTTCCCAAGATTCCGGTGCCATATCTCCGTAGCCGAGCGTAGTCATGGTTACCACGGCCCACCAGAAGGAGGCTGGAATTGTCGTGAACTTAGTGTTCACAATGTCTTTCTCAGCGTAATAAATAATACTTGAGAATATCACCACACCTATGCTTAAGAAGAAGGCTAAGAGAAACAGCTCACTACAACTCGACCTTAGAGTGTGTCCCAAGATCTGGAGCCCATAGGAATGCCTGGATAACTTGAAGATGCGAAACACGCGAATGAGTCTGACGACGCGGAGAACAACAATGGTCTTGATGTTGGATGATTTGATTAAGAGATTCACATAAAACGGCAAGATCGCACCGAAATCGATCCAGTTCATGGGTTTCTTCACAAACTGGAGCTTCCTCGGGCAGAAGATAAAGCGAATGACAAACTCGAAGGTAAACCAAGCCACACAGATGATGTCAGTAACATAAAGCACATCATATTGCGTCGACGACTTGTCCTCAAAGTAGGGGACGCTCTCTAGACAAAACGTTATGACGGAGGTCAGAATAAGAATCAACGTCGTGAAAGCAATAACCTACCAATAAAAAGAAAAAAAAATATCATCAATGGGAGATTTGGCTTTGCAAGAAAAGCAACACTCGCAATATCTCGAACAGTTACTTAGGAACCGACAATTATTAGGGAGTTTAATAGGGAGTTTAAGTAACCACGACAACGACGTCGAGGACAACGTCGATTAAAAAGTGAATTTATATTTTACCTACGACTCTCTCGATACTCTATACTCATTTGGTTTGTTTCTCATTGTCAAGACTATCTCGAAACTGAATATGGAACACAAAGTTAAATTCGAAAGGAAATTATTTCAAAAATAAGCCGTTCTGGTTCACGTTCTCCAGACAACGCAGAATTTTGTAATTTTACGTTGTTGCTTTGCAGAGGATGGCAAAGAAATGTACCAAGAATTATAACGCACGTGCATATCCATTGTACTGCTTGTTATAAACCTTTTGTACATCGACGTTCCCATTAACGTTGCCGTTGTGGTTTTCTTAAACTCCCTATATTGCGTGAAGAAACGCTCAAATAAACTTCTGCACAACCTCTCAAAACAAAGCTATCATGAAAGTTAGCAAAAACTAAAGCATATTGACACACAAGTTTGGGCATTTCATGTGTTAGTTACAATGGAATTTACTGACTAGCGACTTCTTGAGCTTACACAATTATTCCTAAATGACGTCGTTTGGAGTTGTAGTGTTGTAAAACTGGTGACCCATTCGTTATAGAAATGAGAGTAACCAAAAGCATCGCCCGTGTTTAGCAAATTTGGGAGGGTGGGGGAGGGGAAGGGGGGGGGGGGGGAGAGATCCCCAGACCCTGCTTGGGATCAGCAACTCGGCTAGACGTACAGTGAAACCCCGCCCTTACGTTTACCTCGTTAATACGGTCAGCTCGTCATTACGGCCAGCCTTTTCTCTCACGGCGAAACGCACATACATTTGTTGTAAGAAAACTCCGTTAATCCGGTCATCCCATTAATACGGCTAACGGCCACTTTCTGAAATCCCGACCAGTATAATCCTTTGTAATTTTACCCCGTTGATACGGTCACTCGAACCAGTTATGTTCATCTTTCCATTGTTAATATTGTATGTACTTGTAACATATTGGCACGTGAGAATTAGCACCTATTGTATGTTATATTTTGTGTACGCATATTTAAGTAGGCTAGCACATTATGCAAATCTAGAAGGCACACACATCCACGGGGTGTGTATGAACAAGCAGAATAAACTTCTTCGACAACACACTGCAGTACTGATTGAAGTTTCAACTTTTTTAAAAATTATACCTGCATTTCAAATGCTTATTTAGAAAGAACAGTTGTTTAGAAGTGCAATTGTGATATCCGTCAAGACGTCACTAAAATAGACCAGTCATGAAAATTGACCCTAATACAGTCACCCTGTTAATAGGATCAAATTTCATGGCCCGTTGGTGACCGTATGAACAGGGTTCCACTGTATAGGTATAGTTTCCGGACAGCCGTACATCTCTCCCCATTTTACCCACGACAGTTCCTCTTTCAAACAACGTATTTTATTCTTTTAAACTGATGTCACGATTTCCCTAAATATTGTTCCGAACTTACGACATTAAAGATAAAGCACGTGTAATGTCCGGAAGTATATGTTTATTCTACGATCAGGGAGCGATGCGCATGACAAGTAGGACTGTAAAAAACCTGTCAGACCGGTCTTATCGAGTGCGAATGTCATGGGTTATTTTTAGTTGTTTGCAGGTTAGCTGTGCTTATCTGAAGGGAGATGTGTATAGAGTTAGACAATGAATGTCATAATAAATTCATACCGGACAATTGTTTAGGGTCAATAGCCACTATGCGATGTTGTGAGTAAAAGCTATGCAAAGACCGACTCGCGGCAAGTGTCATCGCATAAAGGGAATTCTTTCCCCTTTTTCAGAGCTCGGTTTTGGATTTAAGCCATATGGACGCGCTAGTTTGGGCATTTTACGGGTGTTGGATTAAAAATAAAATCAGTCCGTTACAATAGAATTTACTAACTAACTAGCAGATTTTTAAGCTTACATAATGACTCCTAAATGAAGTATTTTTGAACTGCACAGTTGGAAAAATCAGCTATGATTCTAAAACAAATCACGCACCCCATGTACTCATTAAATAAATGAAAAAAGTAAATAAAGGCTAAATCCTTAATGAGCAAAATTTTGCCTCTCCGGCCAAACTGCACACTAAGCCTTTACTTCCGAGTGTTTGGGTTAGACTTTGCAACCACTTTTCTTAGGTATAATTAGACCCACAGTTTTAATTTCTCTATGGCTTAAATCTAATTGTAAACAATTAGCGGTGGAGAAAATCTGCGGGACATGAAGCCATTTCTACTTTGACTAGCTAGTGCTTTGCATAATGAAATCGATCATTATTAACAAGCTGTTATTGAAGGGTCTTATAAACGAGACGTGACGAGCGCCTGAAGGAATCAACGACATAATTTAACCTTTCCATCTTGTCTAGGTGAGATGAAAAAAACAAAAATGCACTTAACAACGAAGACTATTAAAAAATTGTAACGAATCAATGTGGCAATCTTTTCTTGAATACGTATAATTTCAAATGATGAGGTTTTGCTGCGTGTAACTGCACGTTATGTTCACCTCAGCATATTATATTTCTTTTCTCGGTGTCTATTGTGGAAGATATTTCATAATCTTTCAATTTTTTATAACAACAAGGTTCGCGAAATTATGGTGTGGTTTGCTTCCGTCATTTAGCTTAACCTAGTGAGATTTAAGAGATAATAAATGAAAAATTTCACACTTTACTACATGACGTTTTGGAATAAAATGGTGACATCCACAACTTTAATTACATGCGTAAGAGAAAGAGTAGATACATCTGTTCACTGCTTATTTCGCTGCTTAGATTTTATAATTTATTTTATTTAAGTGCAGTTCTTATTAAGCAACGGAACTCAACCTTCATTTTTCTTTTAGAAAATTAAAATCGCGTAGGCCGAAGCAGGTGCTGATAGTTTTCTATTTTGTTACAGCAACGCTACCTTAATACTAAGCAATTTATTCTATACAAGCTCCGTGTGTTTATGACTTGAAAACGATCAAAAACTGACTCAGATTAAATTTCATTCAACCCATTTTGATGACCGACCTAACACGCATGCGTGATCAAGCGGTTTTAAATCGTGTTTATAACTATAGTTAATGTTAGAGCGAAATTGATTTTCAAAATAGATTGAACTAAAGATCTTTAAGTATCGGTAATTTCGCGGTCACTTTGCCAAGCACAGAAAACGATTTTTCTTAGAAATGAAGGGGTTTAAAAGGAAAAATTCAAGAAAATGTCGACCACCGAATGAAGAACGCGATAGCGGTTTATTTACTACAGTGCAAATTCACTATTGTGTCAAAAAATCACCAATTTACCATAAATTTTCATTAATTTTTCCATTTAAACATAAAACACTGTCAGAGAAGCTTTCATTTTGGAAAACTTCACGATAAAACTTCATGCAAAACTTCAATTCGAATTAATTTCCTTTTTTCGTGTTCGCCAGCCACCTGCCGCAAACCTTGGTTGAAATTCAGGTTTCAGTTTCACTCTGTGGTCGCAAACTCATATTGTTTATTAATATGACTTCTTCGTCAGAGTGACTGATCCGTAAATCCTCGTAAAAGCAGAGGAAATATCAACGGGATAATTCCGCAGAAGGATTTAATCTGGAGCGACCTAAGTGTCCGCGTTTAAGATTGTTTGTTTGAGAGCGATTAACTATAAACACTACCACGTCGCCTTTGAGCGTTTACGATCACTTTCTCCTTTATGCGGATTGCATAATGACAAAGCGGCAACGCGTCGCTTATATGGATAAATTGGCGAAAATTTCTTCGTAGAAAATATACCACAGTTTTGTATCACATTCAGATTAATGAGAAAATGAAAAAGAAACTGTGCAGTACCGGGTTGTTAATCAGACGCCGTGTTCTGTCGCTACCGAGTGTACACACGTAAAATACTTAGTGGTAAATCATGCGCCTTCCGAAGAGTTTATCGCTAGTGTCACTTGGAAACCAAAATAACACTGACCTTGGCCGAAATATTTTTCACACAATACTAAACGACTCTAATTCTAGCTATAAGATTCAAATAAATAAAATGGTCAAAGCCTAATACGTATCACATAGGTGCGTCAAGCAGAGTTCTGCAGTTCTTGAGCGATTCGTGTAAAATTGAACAATATTGACAATACGTAAGCAAAATGAAGCGCAAATTAGAATCATGTTTTTCTTTTATACAGATCTTTGTCACTAACCTGAGCCAGGCGAGATGAATAAGGCTCCTCAAATGTGGTCCAAATTTTAGGCTGATATTTTCTCCATAAAGAGCGATTTCTATTCCTAATACCTTCGGCGACCAGGCCGTACACGGTCATGTCCATGTCGGAAAGGCTATCTCTGTCAGAATCATGCCCGTCCAACGTGTCCAAATTCGCTTGCGCTTCGCGATGTTTTTTGTAATTCAACCAGCAGCATGATTCGACTTGAAGCTCATCAATTCCCCAGAACGCCAGCTCCTCTTCAAATAACGGGCCACACACATCATTGGGGCAATGAAGCTTACCCGTACGGTAGAAATTCAAAATTTGCGCGAACACGGTCGGATGGCGGTCGAAGAAATACTCGTTCGTATTAGGGTCGTATTCCGGCAGCTGTGTTTTGTTCTCTGTGATCCAGTACAATCTTGTATCAGGGATATTTTTAAGAGTACCTGTGTAAGTCTCGTGCCGTGTACCACCAACATTAATCACGACCTTTTCATTGGCACGCGGGTCCTCTGGAGAAGATAACCGAATGTCCTTCAGCGACATAGCCGAAGCATACGCTACTATAGTCTTGCTCTTTTCATCGTAATTACGTCTGGAAGAGCACCAAATTTCCTCTTCTTTTCTCTGGAATATTAAACCACGCGAATAAGAAATAAAACTGAATTATACGGCACAAAGACCTATTTACCACATAGCCATTCGCCCGCGCTGCATTATAGCTTGTTAAAGAGTTCAACAGCGCGACTCTTTAATACTTTGTAAGTTCTCAGACAATTTGCCCAGGTCTCACAATTTTCTCGTGCTCGAACTTCTAGCGCGAACCGTCAATAACATACACCATTAATTGCGGTCCAGCCTTGCGAAAAAGTAAATCTTGCACTCGGTACCCAAAGTGTGAAAGTCTGTTTCGATTTCTTGGGAGCAAAACTGTAAAATATAGTGAGTCTCGACGGATCGTAAGTGCAATCCAACTGGTTCGAAGCGAGCGAGAAAATCACCCTTGGCAATCTCCTTTAAGCTCAATGCTTCCCCCTGAGGTTTTAAAAAAAAGTATTTCTCGTTATTCAGAATCCGTAAGATGCTATAAACAATGCTGCGATTGAATGCGCACGCGCTGTTGAAAGAGTGCCACCTGCCCTCAGTGAACAGGAAAGCATTTGAATGCACTTCATAGCTCCTGGGTCATCAATAAAAATAAGCTTGCTGGCGCATTTTCACATTTTAGTTCATTTTAATGATAACACTATGTGCGGAACTAGCGAAACAATGAGTCCTTCACGGGTAAAACAGAGAGACAATATCTGAAGGAAGGAAAAAGGAACAATTTATTTTCCGCTTATCGAGGACGATGCCTAAGGGTTGAAACGAGTCGGCAAAGGCAGGACATGATTACACGGCTTTTGTTAAAGAACGTGTTTTTTTTTTCACGAATGATGACAGCCACGTACTGACACCTTCAATGAGACAGCGTTTCCGAGCTCTGACGCACATGCGTCGAGTGGGCTGATCATTGCGCATGCTCTCTTGCGGAGCCATCTGGTTGCTCATCTGTCGTCAGAGAGACGAAATCTCTCAGAACCGCGACGCCAACCTCTCACTCATCTTTCCCTTAACAGGGACGAAAATAAGTAGATCTGTTTTGCTGAACAAAGCTAACCACAGCTTGACCATGACAAAGGGGCAATTCTCCACCTCCCAGTTGGCTCGGGAATCATCAAACAAATGAAGTAATTATGCGATTTAGTTGGCGCTTTTTCTGATTAAGCTACCACGCCACGGGTGATTCCAAATTAGAAATTGAAACGAGCGCAAATAAATTTAATTCCCCTCAGCGAAGACAGCGAATCGGGGGTAGCAGTGCAGCCAAACCGCAGCTAAAATTGTTTATTGTTATTTAGTACCAGAAACTAAATCAGGAAATGATTACAAAAGACAAAAATTGGGAAATAGGTGATCAGGTAATTGATCAGTCGTTTACTCGCCTGACGTCAGCTTTTCGTACAATCGTTACCCTGAATTAAAAAGCTCTCTCTTGTGTTCACCTTCAATAACATCGTTACACTGGCGGTCAGATCTTTTAATATTCATAAAAGATTGTAATAATTTCTTTTGAGTTCACGTAAAATGCTAAAAATACACACCAAAACAGCCATGGCCATTTATATTTTAACTTGTGATTTTAGTTTAGGTTTTTCCTCTTCATCACTGCGCCAGATGTGTTCGATATTTGAAGTAAGAGATTTTTCGCATTATGTCCGCGCAAGAGCTCTTTTTCCAATTCTTAAGGAGGCTTAAAGTGGGTTTACAATAGACTGGGCAATGTGAAACAAGGCGGCCGACAGAAGTCTCGCCCCTTAATAGTCGATCGGCAAAAAGCGTTTGGAAGAAATTTAATTGCTCATGAAATTTTGCGCCATTTTCTCCACGTCTTCAACTGTCATTTACGAGCGATGACGCACGTGTCTTCGAGGAACAATCAATTTCTAATGGTAAAAGCCATTAGGGAAGATGCAAGCGCTTTGTATCTGATATAACGTTGCTTATCGCTTCACGCTTGTCTTAAGATCATACGTTTATGCCCTGCAAATTCAGGCGTGCGATAGGCAAGCCGCAGAAAATCATCAAATAGTCGCAGGAGATAGTGTCGTTTGACCATACTTAACGCACTTTTAATCCTAGCTAATAACTCATGAATTAAATGCAGAATTGTTAACTGTGCCCAAATTTCTTGCAGCTGATTTCCTATTTATCCAAAACCAATCGTTTTGAAAAAAAGTTTATCTTTGCTAATTCTTTTTTCTTCTTACATGAAAACTTCTCACGCTTGTCACTCAAAAACATTGTAAATGTTAAAATAGTACATATAAAATAAAGTAAACAAATTCATGGACTGACTTTCAGTTCTAAAAAAACAGCTTGTTAGTATTTGTAGTGAGGAAAGCTTTTTTAATGGTTCGTGTTAAGCTGGTTGAAGAAATGATTTAGCCGATCTGCGCCGAGATGTCAGGGGTAGTTTACTCCACCAATCAGAGATGTTTTCTTCTCGGCCAATTGGGCGCTAAATCACAAAATCAAGAGTCAATCGCGTCGTAAGATGTGGTGAACGGCTCGTCTTTTCGCGCCCTTTTTTACATGACGTTCCTGCGAATAGTTCCCACGGAGTTTTGAAATTACTAACAAGCTCAAAGTCAGTACACAAGGTCAATGATGGTTTACTAGAATATTAATTTAGAGCTATTGTTCACTTCTTAGGAAACTTTTAGCAGCTAGAGTTTTAATCGTGAACTGAAATTTTCAATGGTTGACCCAAGGAAGATTAGCCAAATTTTCGACCAAATTTTCGGCCGCAAAGAAGGACGATTGCGCAAAGCAAATATTGGGGCAGCTGATCTCGAGAACACGGCCTTGAGAAGACCACATTCTCAGTGTCATCCAAAGCAATTGTGTTGTGAATGTCCGAAGTTTAAGACTTGGAATATCGAAAGTTAAAGATCTGGTTTAAGAGGAAGGTGGAATCACTAAGATTCCAGTTAATTAAATCAACCGAAACTTCAGAACACCTTTCGCGCTTGCGTAATAGAGCGTTGTTTGTTTTAGGACAACAAACTTGTATCGGACATGAAAATCTGGTTTTCTGAAGTAGTTTACAATTTCAAGATCAAATCTCTGCTGATCCAAATCTTGTTTGTTTCTTTTCACTCCTCGGTTTTAACACGGCAAAACAAAACAGAAAACAGAGACTATAGAGTTAGCTTCTGCCTCAAAATCACTTTAAACAACTGAAGAATATTCATGAGAACAGTGTGATTTCTGTTACATACAAAAAACTGTCAACGTAGAACAAAGTTCTCTTAAAACGTCATGTCTCATCACACGAATTAATCTGAATAAAACTCTTACACAAACAAAGCGCACATGGAGAATTGTCCTTTTAAAACAATATGTCAGTTTGTAAAATGAAAACATGATATTTCAAAATTAAAATACATATAAAGCTCACACAGGCTTCAAAGCCACTGAGAAATTACAAACCTCTTGCACAGAAATAGCCTGTAGTAAGAGCAATGTTTCTTTTGGAAGAAGGAGCCAAAATTTACTGTATAATGATAATTTAGCAGACATACATTTCACTCGCATATGTTCAAAAGTGATGTTGAAAATTAAATTTATGAGAACGTTAAAATCAAACCGATAGAAAAATTGTGTAAACCAGCTAAGAAACTAAAATCGTCTTATTGAATTCACAGTTTTCCTTCTCTCATCTCTATAATTTCAAAAGAGACAAAAAGACAAAACAAAATCTTAAATACACATAATAAATTTAAAAAAAACCCTTATCTATCAAGACCCACGCGAAATTATTTCACAACCACACGAAGATTTAAAAGTACAACTGATAAAATAAATGAATAACATAAAAATAATAAAAGAGATACAAATTAAGAATAACAAACACAAGCAAAAATTGTATATCGACACTTCGAAGAGGTAGTGTTGTGTTGTTATTTTTGTTTCTTTTATCGCCACGTCTATCAAGAGCAGACAGAGGTCGACTTTTGAATTGGTTTACCGATAAAACCTGTTTAACCTGACTTGATTCTGAAAACTGTTCACTTCCTGAACAGAAAAGGCGAAGATGGCGTGGCCAAGGGACACGTTCTCGCCGAAGATAACTTGAGCAGGCAAAGATAACATTACTTTTTGTGATATCTGTGTAGTTCGAAAGGTTTCGAATTACCACTGAGTTGGAAGCGACTGCTAATAAATTTGTCAGTGATGTGAGGCAACGTATTCGAGTATTGCTCAGTACTAGTCCATCGGAGATCCCCAACCTCAGACGTTTTTTTCAGGTCGCGGTAACGCTTCTCCTGTACCCATGTATATGCACCTGAGAGAGGCACTTTGAGAGTAAGGTGCTTTGCCAACAACACAACGGCCCGAGCCGGTTCCAGACGTCTCCACAATTCTTTACTTTAGGCTTGCAAAAATCTGCTCCAGAAAAACTATTGTTCGAATCCAGACCCCTACTGCGATAGCCACCAAACTACTTTGCCTCGTCGCAAAATGTATTGCGTCGACATCTATATTCTCGTTACAATATCAATATTTTGTTAAGTACACAGTTAACGAGAAAATAAAAAATCATTGACTATGGGACCTTGTCTTAATTTACCACCAAACGTCGAGTTTTGCTACTGAAAAACCGGCAAAGAAAGGTCCACACAAGTAAACACTGCTTTTGTTTATCTATCAAGGTTTATATCTACTGAGGCCCTGCCCACACTACGCCGGAAAACGAAGGTTTCACTTCAAAAACGCATCAAATGTTTTCCGTTCACATTACGCCGGAGAAATTTGAAAACGCAACAATCAGCGGTCATTTTGGATTTGTGTTTGAGGAAAACTAGGTCAGGGAAATCACGTGATTATCGTGACGTCATCGTTTTCGAAAAGCTCCGTTTTCAAACTGTTTTCCGTCCACACGAAAACGAAAAGCCGGTTTGAAAAGCGTTTTCGAGAAGCTCCGTTTTCTTGACGGATTAGTGTGAACGGTAGGCCTAACCGTAGAAATAAAGCTGCGTTTTCAAATTTCTCCGGCGTAGTGTGGACGCTCTCTGAGTACAAAGCTTTGACGTTATACGTTTTAATCCAATTTTTGACCAGACGTATCTCACCTCACTGCATGATCCCTACACAAAATAAAACAGTATACAGAAAGCAATGGTTGAAAGACCGTCCTCACTGAAACAGCACGATAACAATTTAAAACAACAGCATGGTCGGGTGTTTTCAATAAATTCTTGCCGAATTATTAGCTTGCCTATTTAACCAGATCTCCTGAAATATTAATGCCGTTATAAATATGTCACATTATTCTCTATAAACCACCCACCCCCCAAATTGACATTATGGAGCCGCTGACAATTAAATATTCTAACCACCCGCCGATTATTGAATTTAGGGTACAATCTGGCACGAAAGGTCGCTGGCAAAGAAGGTTTAAAATAACTTTTGGTTTATAAAATTTTGTTCAAAAATTCGGAAATTCAGGTAGTTTGGTTAGGAAGCTGCTACTCCGCTCACAAAACGCTAAAAACTGAAACCTGTGTGTTTTTTTAAAAACATTAAATTTTGATATTGAAGCTAAGAATATCAAATTTATAAAAAAAGATACAGATAATTTGAGTGCTATGACGCCCCAGATATACTTTTAGCTCTCCATTTAAGTGGAAATTTAAGCTTTACCTTACATTTTGAATTTTCATTTAATAGAAAACAAAAACAATTTCCGTAATCTTCGAGGCGTGACACAAATTAATCTGGTAGTTAACGTCTCAACGAAAACACAATTCACAGAATCCTAATCAGTATTGGTTAACAAGAAAATGGCCCGGGGCCAGAGATTTAACAAAGAGGTGAAGGGAATTAAATTAGCATGAAAGAGGAAATGTTGACAGATAAAAAAGTCTTAATACGAAGTCTTGTGAAACCATCTGCTCGAAATAAACAAAAGACCGGCATGAAAAAGGGAATTTCAAGGGTCTTTTATCAAAACAAAACCCCGCCGAAAGGTGACAAAAACCCACTTAACTTCCACAGGAAGACACAAGGTTTCGCCGAAATTTACACGTATCTTTGAAAAACCATCGGGGATATAATTTTCGACAACCGCCTATTAAGACATGCCATCATTTATTTTACCAGTGTTATTATATGACTTAATTGAACACAAATGCGTCAATGGCCTTGCCTCATGCGTCAAACCGATCGAGGTGGTTTACTGCATTGTGACCGATATATCCTTGAGAGGAAAATACTAAAGCACACTAACACAAAATGCTAAAAGAACTTCCTGCTTTGTACCTATCAAAAAAGCAATCCCCCCCCCCCCCGGAGGGGGCTACTCCCTTATATGGGCGCTATGGGTATGTGTGGCCCTAAAGGGTATGGTTTTTCAGCCGTTTTGGTCATAAATACGGTATCGATTTTGGCCATTTTGGCAATAAATAGGGTATGGCTTTTACCGTCTAGTCTTGATGTGGGTATGTTTTTAGAAAGAAGCTACGTTTTCACCATTATTGATAAGACCATCAACAAAAGCCTCTCACAAATTATGTTTAACATTGGTCTGAACTGGGGAACTGATTATAAGGCAGGTCTGAAACCGGGTATTGATTTAAGGCTCAGGTAATAAATAGGGTATCGAAATTTTGGTCAAGTCATAAATAGGGTAGGGAAACTCGCAGATTTTGGTCATAAATAGGGTAAGGGTTCTCGGAAGCGGGACGCACACCCCACCCAATTTTTCTGGAAGTAAACCCCTCCCCCCCCCCCCCCCCCTCCCCAGGCATTTTTCCTACTAGCAGAACACTACTTTTACACTTTATGTCGTGAACTTGAAATCTCCAAGTTAACGCCGGATGATAACTTTTAAATGCAATTACTCCACAGGAAAAAAATAGTCAAATGCTAGAAAGAATTTGCCAAAAACAAGCTTTACTTTACCACGGATTTGTGAACTAAATATAAAGGGAAACACAATTTAGGTTGAATTAATGAATGGGAAGGTTCATTTTTAACCCGCAATCATGGCATCTGTATAGATAAGCCATTAGTCTAAAAGGCTTTCAAAAACCAGATTTCACATTTCACAAACCACATTTAATTTGTTAATATTTTCATATTCCATTAAAGATTAAATGCTATTTTTTCTCGTCATTAAACGGATAATTTCATGTAGGATTAATCGGCTTTTAAGTAATGAAAACTGAACCTTTCATAGAATCCAGCAATACCTCTTCCCGTACTCATGTCGCCATGAATAGCGTTAAAAAGAAATAATATTTGGCACATTCTCGCTACAGCGCAAACGACTTCCCGAGTTTTGGTCGTGGGAACGCAGGTGACAAGTTTATGCCTTGCAACGACACTTGCAATGCTTCGGACAAATTACGCGGGCTCAGGTTATGCTGAGTGGAGGAAGGAGGAGGGGTCGAGTTTAGCCTCAAGCGAAAAAGGTTCTCATTTTTGCCGAGAGTTCATCTGTGGCCTAGTTTGCGCATATATCGGGCAATGACCGGATGATGCACCAAAAAGCGGAGGGCTCATAGGTAAGGCCTCTGTGATCAACTGCTAGTAAGATTCAGTCAGATTTCACTATCATGAACAACGAAGTGATGCCTCTTACACAATTGGAACAACTCGCTGGGTAAGGCTAATTAAACGGTTCAATTCGTGTGCATTCAGGGTGCGTTCAAACGGTCAAGCTGCGTTCAAGCTGCATTCAAAAAAGTGTTCAAACCGCGTTCAAGACGCTTCCTTAGAGAGCCTGACACAATTCAACCGCTCAAGTCTACGCCACTTTTCACACGCTACGTTCAGAAGGCAAGAGACCCAAAAAATCCTCTTAAACATCCATATCGCGTGCATTTGGCAAATTAAAAAACGAAGTGACCTAATAATGATCACAGCGCGCTGTCAAATCACCTCGAGATCGAGAACATGAACGATATGGCACAGTCACTGTCCAGTCCTGTGTTGTCACTGTCACAGTACCGCTTAACAGATGTGTAAAGGGTGCCGGCGAGCAAGTGAACCGAGCAAATATGCTAATAGTAGCATACCCTGCATAGCTTCTTATACATGAACCATGGGCCACTTCTTGTGGTAGAAAGACTTCCACCATCCGTAAAAACAGATAATAATCACCTGGATACAATGAATTAAAATAAGGAAGCTGACAATGCTTACCTTAAATTATTCTCTTCAACACATACAAGACGCAGGATGAATTATCAGAAGTCGAGCCGACTGTTTGAGAGCGTGGACTGGCACGAGAGAGAGCCAGGTTTCCCGCGGACTACATCCTCTTGAGTCCTGCTCGCTGTTTCTGAGAGATCTGGGGGAAGGTGAAGTTTCTATGGAAACGATCAAAAGATCAAATTAGGATAAGAAAGAAAGACTTTTCTTCATAACATCTGGCACAAAGGAAACTTCACTCAAACTTCTTAGAAAAGCTCTACCCACAAAAGCCTTTTGTCTTTTAGAGTTTTATCAACGCTTTATATAACGCTTAGTGCATATTTACATATTTTTATCTCTTTTCAAATTCTCATGTGCAAAACCCTAACGTTTTATCTTAGGATGTGTTTCGAAGAAACTGCAAATTACAAAAATTATCTCAAGGAAAAAAAAAAAAAAAGAAAGAAACAAAAATCGCAAGCTTACCTCAATGGTCATTTTCTTTCGCCTCAGTTTGAAAGCGAGGTCGAAGGAATCTGGCACGTGACACACAAGGGAATTCAGTCGAGGAAGGCGAAGAATGTGAAAGAGACCTAGAATATCAACCCATGGTTAAAGCAGTACTGGTCATCAAATAGATAAGAGAATCATGAATGCATGCGACAATGCAACCTTTTGAGAAATGAGTACAGGAAAAGATCACCGACAAAAGGCAAATCATTGAGATTCTGCTTCTAGTGTGATTGACTTTCATTCAAGGTTTGTAATAAACTATTGGAGGTCGCCACGGATCTACAGTGCGTTTGTTGAGCTCTGTGATTGGCTAAGAAAAATCGCGCCACACACTCCAACAAATCAGCACCGTGACGTAAATTGCAACTAAAGCGGGTTACGACATTCCCACTACTTTCCTTCTATTTTTTTAACTCACAAGGCAAGGCTACGTTGCTGTTGACGGGAAAAATAATCTGACATCAACATCACTCATTTACCATGATAGTCTTTGTAAACTGGGTTCGTTTCATTTTCAGAGCCAACAAATGACTCCAGTTTTACAACCGTGTCACACAGTCTTTCCACACGCCGAGTGAGGGCTGGATCCTAAAAACAAAATCAAAATCAAAGTTGTTAACTGCAATAGGCCCTTTGCAGGATCCGATCACATGGTACGGAATTAATTACGCTGGGACGCAAGTTACGCAGTGGGACTTCCAAAACAAAGGAAAGTTGGGCTGGACTGGTACGAGTTCTTTTGTTTTGGAAGTCCCACTGCGTAACTTGCGTCCCAGCATAATTAATTCCGTACCACGTGACCGGATCGTGCAAAGGGTCCATTAGCTTTCAATTGCTTGTCATCCATTGTATTTTAGGCCAATCTACCTGTCAATCCCACAAAATTCCGATTATAAGCTCCCCCCGGATAGAAGACCTACTCAGCTTTCCTTGTTTTCAGTTTCATTCAGTACAAATCACTTTCAATTTGAACAGAAAATTGGAAAAATCATTGTAGAACAACTTAATTACTCCCTTGTTGTTTTATACTCTACAGTTGAACCTCGCTATTTCGAACCCTCAGGAGCAACGGAAAATAGTTCGAAATAGCAGGAGTTCGAGATAACCGCTAGTAAATAAAACCGAGTTTGCATAAACGGGGTCCAACTGCATATATAACTACCATATAGCTTTAATTTTACAAAGATTTACTTAAGAGGCTTCAACTTAGGGCGTGTTTACTTAAAAAGTATTTCGATCAACGTTTACTATAGCTCATTTTGACGCGTTTTTATTTTATTTATTGCGGCCATAAACCCCTCCGTTAGTAATCTCATCTAAAGCCCCTTACGGAGTTGTATAAGTCCAGGGATCACCAGCATCAGTTTACGGTATTGTTCGCGGGCAAACATTAACCAAAATCGTGAACAGCTTAGAAATTACAGTACCTGGAAGAGATGTGTAGGGACAGTCACAAAACAGACAGCAAGGGCTGAGCGTAGCATTGCGCGTAGCTGGAAGAGGAATCTGGTCAGAGCAGGGCTTATTTCATGTGCGATGTGTTGCTCTTCACCCCAGAGTGGGGATCCAAGACCATGGAGAACTATTCTGAGGATTGTTCTGTTTTCAAGCTGGGGGACAAAGAAAATTAGTGAGAAAATCTAAGATAGTGCAGCAGTGCACTTGATAGCTCTGATACAGTAGTCACATGGGTCTTCACCCCTGCCCGGTTCACGCCCGGTTTGTGTTTATCTTGGTAGTCAGCTAGGGCTTTCCCCCTCGTAGCATATGAACGGACAAAAGACATAATCGTAGCAGTGTGTATGGTCACAACAGCTTTTGAATTTTACTTTGGTGTCATACGTTGGTTTTCGTTTATTTAAAATTAAATAATACGTTGAAGTGGCAAACGTGACAATTTCACTTTTCACGCGTGTTTTGTTTTCCTCACAAAGGTATGTAAAATGAAGCACCTATCTCCTCGAAAACACGCGGAAGATGTGCTTGTTTTCTTTCTTTTTTTTAACTGCTGGAGATAGATGAAGAAATGGAAGAGGAACGATTCTGGTTTACTCAAAACGCAAATTATCTTTTCACGGATAAACGAGGGAGGCGAGGGAGGCGATACATACATCAGTTATGTTACAAGATTGAGATAACAAAAAAAATGATTTACATGTTTGCCGTGTGAAGTACGAGGACATTAGACGATTGATCGCATTTTTAAAGTTAATAAAAGATCTACTGGCTCTGACTCTGGCTCTAAGAGGCTTAGGCAGAGCTTACTTGTTTTCAATATTTCTGAGTCCACAGTAAATGCTGGAGGGTTTAAATAGGCCTTTCAGGTACTCCGGAGACTGATCATTCATAGTTTAAACATTAGTTTCACCTTTTGCTTTTTCCTTCTGATATAGATTGTCCCATTGGCATCGTAGCTTACCGCGGAGGGACTTGGTGATAACCCTATGACGCGATTTTGCAGTTTTTGTAATTTGTCGGCTAACTCGTTGTTGAGACCGTCCCACACGAGACAATAATAGAAAAATAGTTCGATAATAGCTCTACATACACGCAGCAATATAGCTGTATCTTCGCATATGAACGGCCTCAACCTTTTAAGTGCACCTACACCAGAGGAGATAACCTTGGCAGTCTCATTAAGATGTTTGGTACACCAAGAATTTTGATCGATACAGGCTCTACCGAAAGGAGGCAGCTGTGGAGGTCCTTTGTTGCTGCCCTGTGTGTCAGTGGGCATGACGAGCAGTGAGTGAGAGAGAGACTCCTAAGGATTTGGTGTGGAGCGCTCTATCAGTTTCGCGACCTTCAATTTATACAGTACGTTAATGGCCAACAGTACTTGCAAGTCTCTGACGTGACCCTATTAACAGTAGTTTGGTTTTTGCAATATTCAGGCTAAGCTTATTTACATTAAGCCATTCATGAAGGGTTAGCTAGTTCAGTGTTCCGTGCTGATCCAAGTTCTGGTAAGCTCCTGGCGGCGATGCTGATACTTGTATCGTCGGCGTATATTCGTGGTAAGGTTTTACTCAGGCAGTTCGGCAAGTCGTTAATATAAATCAGGAAAAGAAGGAGACCAATAATGCTACCCTGTGGGACACCACAGATAACAGCATGCGCACCAGACAGCTCACAATTTACTAGACACATTTGTTCACGATCACTTACTAGACAGGAGTCAAACCACTTAAGGGCCCTTTGTTCCATGCCACAATTAGCTAGCTTGGCGAAGATGGCGAGGGTGGCCAGGGTGGCCAGGATCGCGAGGGTGGCCAGGGTGGCCAGGGTGGCTAGGGTGGCCAGGGCGGCGAGGGTGGCGCTAGCTAAAAGTCAAGTTTTAGTGGTCAGAGGACTAGATATAAACAATCTCTCATACCCCTTTTCCTGATGTGATAAATCCCCCATCTTTGATAGCAGACTCTATTCTTGAAATAAGTGCTTTATAGACGTTGTTTTCATCTGACCTGGCACAACAAAAGAACAAGTGACATTCATTTATTCATAATTGCATTACATCATCAAGCGTTAAACTTACAGAAGATGCTAGACTTTGGATGGTTTTTAATTCTTCTAAGTCAAAACTGAAGAACAAACAATATCAACAGAAACCCTCACTGAAAAGTTACAAAACTGAAAGCAAAATTCTTGCTAATCCTGAGCCTTAATCAGGCTTTGGGACAACCCAGGGCATAAATAAAATAACTTTTACTCACCTTTTTTCCTCAGAGAGTTCAAGACACTTTGACATCTCGTTGGCCACATTAAATATATGAATGGGGACAGAGCTGACGGTCAGTTCATCCATCACTCGGGTCAAGTCATAGTAGTGTCCAAACTTAGCATGCAATGGTGAGGACTATTGAAAAAAAGCCAGAAATGATAACTATAGACCTGGGGCCCATTTCTCAAAGGTCCCGAAAAGTTTTTGCACCTAAAAAGCTGTAGCAAAATCTCAAACCTTTTGACTACAGAGCCGTTTTATTCATATATTCTTAATACGAACAGAGGTTCTCTTCATACAGGATGTTTCAGGCGTATACACCTCTGTCTTTAAATACCAATTAACTAAAAGTGGCTTTTTGTGCTTGAAAAGATTCCCGCGCTTTCGAGAAATGGGCCCCTGGCCCCAGTTGTTCAAAAGGTGGATAACACTATCCACTGAATACATTGCTATCCTGTGGATAAGTGGAGGATGCTGTATATAGTCCAGAGCAGGGAGACAAGGTGAAGGCAGCATCCAAGAGAGGAAAAACGGCTCAACAGACTAAGACAAAAGAGGGACTGCTCTAAGTCCTACACATAGAAGAAGAGTGGGCTTTAGAGTCTTGATTGCAGCATCTATATTAATCTTCAACTTCTTTTACAGTCTAAGCTATGTCCTGGACAGTTCTTGCTGGCTGCCTCATATGAAGCTGGCCTTGTACACTGTACGTTATAATTAATAATGTAGATTTCCATTATGCATGCACCACTGACCCATCCCATTTCTGGCAGGGAGGGTTTGGGTTACTGAGCAATTTTTTTTTTTTTGACAACTTGTGTACAATTTATGTATACTCTACTGGAATGCGCATTATCACTCCAATCTTTCCTGGATACAAATACTGACATAGTGACTAGCAAGGCTAGGAGGCTGTTTTACAAACAAGTTTCTTTAACGGAAGCATGAATTAACCTGAAACTTAGGCTGATTTTGGTATCTCCATGCAATCTTCATTGACTGATCTGGTGAAGATCTTTCTTCCAGTTCCTGTGAGCTGCTGACAGATGTCTTATTTTCTCCTTTGTCATCTGTTTGTTGGGGAAGATCCTGATACAAAAAGGAGGATACCAAGAAAAATAAATTAATTTCTATTGCTCATTCTCAAGACCACTTCAGGATAAATGAGCAAACTAGTTTACATTTTCTCCAATATCCTAAAAATTAGAACTTTCCAGGACCTGAGAAATGTGAGTTTAATTCTGAAATTTTGATTCCTGGAGAATTCCATTTCCTGAAAAAAAATAAAATTTAGCCTATTTTCAGGATTTTGAAAAAACCAGAGACAATCATGCAGTCAAAGCTTGGAAAATGCTGCAATATGGTTCTTTTTTTTTTTTCAAGAGAAGATTTTTTTGTTATTAAGTTTAACAAAATATGTGATATGCAATATGGCTCTTACAATTTAATTTATGGTTCAGTCCTTAGTTACCTTTAAAATATTACTGGGTTCTGGCTCTGCGGATGCCAGGAAGATGGCATGGCCAGACACAACTCCCTCAGCAAGAAAATATTTTGAAAGCTGCCGGGCGTAAGAGCCATAGGTATCCTCCTCTGGAAATAAAAAAAAGGTTACTGAAATGTCAGGTTTGGACTTAAACACAGAGTTCTCCATAAGCTCCAGTGACTGGTGAAATTCGCCGTCTAGACGTCCTTGGCGTGCCAGCTATTTATAGTAAATAAATTATGAAAAAATTTTATTTGTAACAATGTGAGCCTGTCCATCGATAAAATTAAATGTAAAAACAATATGTCTAATTTTCTCAACAAATACGTAGCGATTAAAAAATACAACTCTTATAGCTGTAAGATAAAAGAAATCTGAAATCATTCGGGCCGTGAGAATTGCCGCCAAAAGCGTGACGTGGGCACTGAGCCGTGACAGCAGCAATGAAATATTTGACAGCTGGGGTTAAGTTAAAGCTCAGTTTTTCCTCTGAAAATGAAGCAAAAAACCCAGCAATCACTGTTCAGTACCAGGGATAAATTGAAAAGAAAATAGAGATGGCACAAACGAAGGTCATAAGTTGTTTTCTCTCAAAAATATAATTAAAATTAGTTCTTTTATCTCCTGTAGATGTACACATAATTTAATTAGTTCTTTAAACACAACGACATGCAACCCAGTGCTTGGCTCGCACAGGGAGGATTTTCGAGAGCAAATAAATGCAAAGATTTCTTTCAACAAAAGAAACAAACTTTGCAAGATCTTACACAATCTTTAAACTCAGCAGCTGTAAGATGTTTGTGTAAATATTGAAAGTGAGATATAAAACTGGCGAACTTATCGAGCAGGAAGTATGAATAAATACATGCACTATTTCAAGGCTTCATTATAAAGCGAAACATCGGCAAAATATGTCAAGTTTAAGTTTGATTGTGTTAATTTTATCACTTTTGAAATCATGAACGAAAAAGCCAAACTACTGCAAAGGTTCAAAACGTTGATGATGGTCCGCACGCTTGATCAGAAAAAATTCTGAGCTTAAATCCGTGGGAAACTTCACCAAGTATTACAGGCTTGTGCTTGCAACGGTTACCAATCACAAGCTTCATCACGTTCAATGATTTCCACCCCTAGCACTGTGTTAAAGCCATTCAAATCTTAAAATACACTGAAATGCACTTTTTAGAACCCCAATTTCAAAATTTTCCTGATGAGGTTCCCAGACCCCCCAATAAAAGGTTGTGGTCGCCCCCCTCCCCCCTCCACGTGGCTCTGATAAAACCACTCAACGTCTTTTTATCGGCATTGTCCACTGCCTACTCAAAGTTATTCTCCCTCTACTTCAAATTTATTTTTCGGGAGAACCCTGAAGCACATGCCATTATTTGCTAGGGGTGCAGGGTAGCCTGTTCCAGGCTCTTGTTTGACTGTGAGCGAGCAGAAAAGCAGAAAAGCACTCAAAAGTGAGGAAAAATCTCCCTCCCCCCCTTCCCTGGCCCAACCCAACTTTAGAAGTACAAGTGTGATCCCTTCTCAAAAGAAAATTTCAGCCACAAAAAAGTAGCAGAGTGTGTCACTGATTTTCTTATCACATTTTGATGTCCTCTGTGATCTATTACTGAACAGAAACGAGGCAACCTGGAATCTATTTGTTTTATATAATGACAAAGCAGGCTACCACAGATAAAGCTTTTTTATTTCAAAATCTTTCAACATGACTCAAAAGCCGGCCTTTGCCAACTTTGGCAAACACGAAAAAGCCATTTGACATAATCTATTGTCTATACAAAAGGAAGCAATCTCATTGGTTGCTATGCTTTGCAAAGAATTGTAATTGGTCCAGAAAAATTATGCCACTGTCAAACCTGACTAGAGCGTGGCCTCTCGTGGAATGAAAACTTACAGCAAAAGCAGATTGAACTGTGAAATCTGCAAATCTTAAAGAAAATGCTGGACAAGTCAAGTCAGTTTTTGTCATCAGAGCAGCCCTCTGAGCTGAAAAGCTTGGACTTTGCCTTGAATATTGCAGGAGTTGAAAAATACGCTTGGAAAACTTACAATTGTGGTCAACCTGGAGGCATTTTGATTCGAGTTTTGAATCAAAGGAGCGTTAGTGACGGTGGAAATTTGTGTCCTCTGTGGTTGGTGATTCTCAAATCAGTTTGATATAGTGTCGGAGACACCTTATAGCTGCGATACAGTTGGCTGTGAGCTATAGTGAGCTATATTTTGCTCACTGCTATGCCTTCAAATGGACTGGAACATTCGTGCGTCGGAAAGCAAGGTTATGTGTTTATTTCAAGTTAATTGATTTTAAGAAGTGATGTTTTGATGTTTCATTCCTGACATCAATCTGTGTCAACAATTATCTTGAGACTGAGAAAAGTTGAACTTTTTAAATATATCAATCTCATAACCATTTTGTGTATTGGGTTAAATGTTAAATTCAAGACAAAGGAATGGTTTCTTTTCAAGACCAATTTTGTGTTCGATTTAGTCTCATTTGACTGCAGACTGAGACTGCTCGAGTATTTTTTCTGTATCATTTTCCAAAAAAGAAACGGCTTTTTCTTTCTTCTTCCCACTTCTCATACCTGTTCAATGCCTTTGCCATTTCACCCAGTCATGTAAAATATTATCTAAATTCTCAAAACTTCCCACCATTAACACACAGGGAAAAACTTTGAAATGATGACGTCAATCATGTATCTGTCTGCTAATAGATCATAGGCGAGAAACAATCAAAATGCGAGAATAACTTAGGTTATATAATCTGTGATAGATAGTGAGTAGCATAGCAGTGTGCCCTTGTTACCGCGCCTTTTAATAACATGCAGACTCTTAAATTCAAAGCTCAACTGACAAATATGTTTTTTGCTACCGTCAATCAAATGTTCAGTGGCTCCTCCCAGCTTCCGACTACTGCCAAGCGTGCAGTAATCAAATCAAATCATTGAGCACAGTTTGGACAACATAGTCGGAAGCTGGGAGGAGCTGTTGCACCTTTGATTGACGGTAGTGAAAAATGCATTTGTCGGTTAAGTTTTTAATTTTAGAGTCTGCATGTTATTGAAAGGCACAGTAACAAAATGACGGCCGCTTCTTGTCATTTTTGAAGAGTCTTTGAAGGAGATTTAGATACATGTAAGGTCTTGAATGACTAGTAGATTTATACTAAAACAATTAAATTATTCGCTCTCGATTTCTATGGGTGATAGAAATCTCGAGCTCATAATCTAATTGTTTGATATGGTCTTACAATTACAAGCAGTATGTAAAATAGAATGGCACATGTACATTCAAACATATCCCGAGTATTGAGAAAAATTAGCCATCGAAAAAGGTGAGCTTAATGAAAATTATAGAACTGAACAATGTTAACCTGACTACCGAGGCCAATTGTTGCTATAATCTTTGTATCGATTAGTTTACATATTTAAATTTTTATAGTCTAGGTTTAAATTTTATAGTCTAGTTTTTTGTACTTTTATTGAACAGATAACATATTTAAATTTTACATTTTAATTTTAGCATACACGTTCACATTTAAACGAGCCCCAGGCTCACTGGTGAAATGTGTATAAATAAAGTACTTAATTACTTACTTAGTAGTAAAAAGATTACCTACCAATCATCAAAACGGTTCCAACAGCAATTCCACCACCTTAAAAAATATGTTTTTCAATAAGCTTAAGTAAGCTTAACAATGAACACTTTTGGAGTCATGCAGTGGTGAAAATTCTAATGAGTTCAAATAACAAAACCTCTATCAATAACGTCACCTATATTGTTGTCCATAGATGGCACTCCAGAAGATATCAAAAGCTGATTGTTATGAAGAGATGGCTTTGTACCCGAAGGATAAACGGCGCGACCTCGAGAACCTTTCTTTTTGAAACTGGTCGCCATTTTGATTTTTTGAGGTTCAGGTTGTTTATATGAAGTATCCTGCATTTTCATGCACACCACTGGCTCACAACGCGTGTACAAGCAAAACCCACTTCATGCCCATCAAGGGGACATATGACAGTCAAGAAAAGCATATTTTGCACACTGATTGCGTATTGGTTAGCTGGATTTTGGTCGAGTCATTGGTGAAATTGCCAGATCTACTTCTTGTCGATAGTTCTTTAATATTCTTTGTTTTATTTTGTGGACTGCCGAGTGGATATTACGTAATGTGCTCTTTTTGACATACCCCTCCCCTTTACCCTCCCCCTCGACAAGTCTGTCTCTTGGGGATAATAAGTTCCCGCCAACACGCAGAAAAACGCTATCCAATCACAATACTTGTTAGAAAATATACCAAAATAACACGATATTGAAGTGGCCAATGATTGCTCGTGTTAGCTAGTGTCGGTACTCGGGACAGGAAACTGGTGACTAGGTAACACTTCAGTGTTGGTCACGTCAGGGTAATTTGTCTGTTTTGTGTGGAAGTCGTCGCCGTTCAAAGCCGTGAAAGTGTTTTTTCCGGCTAGGAATTTCGCAGATGGCTAACACAGCCACAACAATGAGTACAAATGGAGCCTCTTGCTCTTACTCCAACCATACTCTTGAAAAGGTGGCGAAAGCCAAGGCAACGCTTGAAAGTTTCTACGCGAACTTGATCAGTCAGCACCAAGAACGACAAAACAGGTCTGATCGAGGAAATACAATTTGTAAATTGTACCAATTTCGCTCTCTACAGAAGAGACATTCCAAGATTACTCAGTAAGGACCTTGTCACGAACAACAACGTTGTGTCCACTTCAATTAATTTACTCTATTTTCGTTACAGATGGAAAGTTTTGGAAATGAATATGGAACAGCAAGGATTGACCGAAGAAGAGGTTTGTGTTAATTGCATTTCCTGTAGAGAGTTTTCGACACAGTTGTCAGTGTTAAGTTTACTGAAGAAGCATTACTTGTTGATTTAAGCTTTACCTTTTTTGGGATTTCTTATTTCAAGCAATAAAACTGCTATCGAACGTTTGCGGAATTTCTGACGTGAATCTGGCTTGAAGATGCTCAGCAAGAATACTTTTGAATGGGTTTGTAAGCTGTCGTCTGGCAATCGATGTAATAACCCAATAAATTATGAATCTCGTTGAAAGAACGACTTGCTCTCTCGTTCAGCTAATATATTAAGCTTTAGGTACACTTCGTCATTACATGTAATCTTGCGTATTTTCAATCGTGTAGCAAATGCTAAAATGTCGCTTCCGAGGTGACTACGGTCCACCTCACCAGTTGCGTTGCGTCAAGACGAAGATTCAGATAAATTATCTTCAGGGTCTATTTACATTTTTGTTGTGTTATTTAAATCTCGATGCGAAAACCAGCAGTTTGAAAAGAACCATTAAGGATATTAGAACATTTTAACCGCAAACAAACGTGTTGAAGGCCACGCTGCAATATTGCCAGCTTAGCGGAAAATTAATTCATCAAGATTTTGCATAATTTCTACCTTAGGACCACGAAAATTTTCCATAACAATGAATTATGACACAGCATGTTGCGTGAATGCGGTGGAAAAAATTCTGTTGTTTTTCTTTTTTGTTTTCTTTTCAAATGAGAAAAACAAAACAACAAGCCGAAGAGGATTTTCACCATTGATATTATGATCTTTGTGCACAAAAATAATAATTATAATAATTACAATATTATAAGATCTACAATTTCTGTCTGTGATGACATTAATTCTGATGTAATTCTTCACGTTGCTTTAATTTGCTTTAACATATATTGCCAAAAATTTATTTGTCTCTTCTTTTTTGAGATATCTTTTGTATAGACCCTTGTCAAATGCTTCAAGGGAGATCTCATGGCCCCATTGGCAAGATTTTCTGTAGGGCTACGAAAGTCATTTCCAAGAGGGCTCTGCCAATGGCATTCTTTGATCTTTTTAACATTTCTGAGGGGTTTTGGAAGAAAGTTAGCTTTTTTTCTTTGGGGAAAAAAAAAATACTGAGGGACAGCTGTTGTCACTTTAATTTTTTTTTTTTTTCTGAGGAGGTACATGCAAATTTGAACGCTATGAACAGGGAGTGCGGATGGTGTCAATTTTGAATATAAAATGAAAAAATATGGCCCAAATCTTAGCGCAATAGTTTTCTAGACTAGAAGTCATGATCACGTTTACACAGCACTGATAGACTGAGCGCCAAGTGATATCTTCATAGTTTAGTCAGTGCTAGAATACTATTGATCCCAGACATCCTTTGAAATGGCTTTTTTTTCAGGCTGTTTCATGCTCCGTTGGTTTCATTCACGTGATTTGAAAAAAGTGATCACATGATTATAAGCATCTCTTGGTGCAGATGGCCAAAGTCTGCAGCACAGCAGTTGCATATTCCTCAAGAGTTCTAAGTTCAAGTCAAATCTTATCCATGCCATAGATTTTGCATCTGTTGAACTATAGTCTGTAACATATCTTGGATTGCATCTTGTTAGAAAGTGCAAAACTCAACAAACTTGCAAACAAACTGTGAAGCTACTTCCCCGAAGGCAGAGATTCACTCATCACATGATCATGAATTTGTTGTCACATGGTCACTTTTTTTGAATCAGGTGAATGAAACCAAAAAGGCAATGGTACATAAAATGGCCTGAAAAAAAAAAAAACCATTTCAAAGGACGTTTGGGATTAATAGTATATGGACCTGCTTCGTACATGAAGGTCAATCAGTAATTCATTTAATAATGATGTGCTAAGAAGCATAAAACCACTCATTAATGAGCACATTTCACACCTAATCAGAATTTTTATGAGTTATGGGACCAAATCTTGCCTAGCAGGCTTTTTCTTTGGCATGTACTAAAACCTAAAACATCGAAACAAAACTGGCAGAATGAAACCACTGGAACCACTGGAACCACTGTCCAGAACAACCAAAACAAAATGACTGGAACCACCGAAACAACCAAAACGAAACCACCGGAAATACAGTTTAAAGGAGTGAATAAATACTTTTTACAGCTTGAGCGATGGAACCTTGTCCCTAGGTTCTTCTTGCTGCCTTACGTTTATCCAATCTCACCTCCTAGGTGATAAAGTAGAGGCCAAGTGAGTTGTTTGATACGTCTTTAAATGATATTTCGTAACTCTCTATAGTGCTATGGTCATGATGTTTTCTGCAAGCCTCGTCAAAACTTTTGGTTAGGGAGCACGAATACTGAAACATTTTATCATCCCTTAGCAATAATAACTGGCGAGTCCCTAAAAGTTGTTTTGTAATGGGTCTTGTAGTTCACACAGCGGTCAAAGGTCCAGAGCAGGTGAAGTTCTTTCGCTCAAAAACACAGAACGCTTGAAATTCTTACGTATTGTGGTGCTATCTGGAAGTGTTGTAGCTGGATTCTTGTGCATGGTTTGACCACTTTGTGCTGAGGGGCAATTGACAGGTTATTGATTAACCTTAGATAAAAACGAATCTGCGCAAAGCTATCCAGATATGTGTCAAAGATATAGATTATGCAAAAAAAAAATCATTATTATTGTATTCCAGAAGTTTTACAGACTTAAAATCATATAAAGAGATACATGTAAAACCTCCTGTCTCCATGGAATTTGAAAATGTGGTTGTATTTTTCTGTTCAGAAACAAGAATCAAGAAGTCTCCTTGCTAGAAAGGAAACAGAGTTTTTAAGACTTAAGCGATCAAGAATTGGAAAGGAAGATTTTGACTCCTTAAAAGTGGTTGGAAGAGGAGCTTTTGGTGAGGTAAGGTGCAATCTAGCTGTCAGTACCGTAGTACCTGTCTTTATTTCCTCTCAAAACAAATGTTGAAAACTCACAGTTCACAATGGGTTCAAGCTCAAAAGGCACACATCGACCGCACGGCCTCGGTCGATGAACAAAGTCACAACAACTTGAATAAAACTCTTCGCTTCCATCAAAGGCATACGTGTGTGAATATATACATGTGAGTGAGGTTTTCTGAAAAGTACAAAGTGGTATTAAGTTCCAAATATTTCTTTGAATAGCAAAGGCGAAATGTTAACTTACCGAACTGTTTGCTTCAAGCTAAACGAACGGCACAATGCCAACTTTTTGCAAACTCCTGTGATTCAAAACACTCAGTTACTTGAACACATGGCGACTAAAGTCCAATGGTCACGTCACATAACCAACAAAAATCTCCCAACGGGAGTCGGGAGTGACACTAGCATCCTCTGTAGTCCCTTTACGTTTTATAAACTGTCTAGTAAGTATTTTTTTTCCAGAAATTATGATTGATTTTAAGCAAGCCTGTCACTTGTTTATTCACAAGTATCTTGTATTAATCGTAGCTAAAAAATATCTCATGGCTGGTGTCTATCTGAAGTATAAGGTTTTTCTTGTCTGCAGCTGCCAACTTATTCAGAAAAAAGTTGCTAGCTGTAGAATCAGATGGGACTTTCTTTACATCACAATGCTGCATTTGCTATGCAAGAAAATGAAACGTTTTATTTCTTGTAGGTGCGTTTGGTTCAAAAACATGACACAGGCCATGTTTATGCAATGAAAATTCTGAGAAAAGAGGACATGCTAGAAAAAGAACAGGTACAGTGTCTGTGCTTAATAGTTATTGTTTTATACTAACAGTTATTTTTTAACATGAATTATTCATTTTAAAATGCCCTCAGCTGTAACTTTTGAGAGTGGGGACCCTGACACTTACTCATGAGCCCAGTATTTACTGATCTTTAGATATGATGTCTTATGTCTTTAAGAAGTTCTGGTCAGAGTATTTTAATAATTTAAAGTTAAATTCACTCACTTTTGAGCTGACCTGTGTGATAACTGTGGTTCTTCAAGTACTTGCTGCCTAAGCCAAATGATAGGTTTTCCCAGTAGCTACACTAACCATGTCCCAGATTCATGTCCTTTCTATTGAAACTGGGCTAAGCTGTTAGTGTATGTACATGTAAGTTGGAGGGCATGTCCAACTCTCTGGAAACCCTCTATATTTAGAGTACATTAGTTCTAGTTCTCTCTAGTTCTCTATTTTGGTTCTAGTTCTCTATAGTTCTCTATTTTGGTTCTAGTTCTCTATAGTTCTCTATTTTGGTTCTAGTTCTCTATAGTTCTCTATTTTGGTTCTAGTTCTCTATAGTTCTCTATTTTGGTTCTAGTTCTCTATAGTTCTCTATTTTGGTTCTAGTTCTCTATAGTTCTCTATTTTGGTTCTAGTTCTCTATAGTTCTCTATTTTGGTTCTAGTTCTCTATAGTTCTCTATTTTGGTTCTAGTTCTCTATAGTTCTCTGTTTTGGTTCTAGTTCTCTATAGTTCTCTATAGTTCTCTATTTTGATTTGTCCCGTGTTATTTTAGGTTGCCCATGCTCGTGCTGAGAGAGATATTCTTGCAGAAGCAGAAAATCCTTGGGTGGTGAAGATGTATTACTCATTCCAAGATGGACATTATCTTTATTTAGTGATGGAATTTCTTCCTGGTGGTTAGTACCTAATCAAAGGTTTCTTGATTATCAAAATGTCATCACTGAAAATTTTCTCCTAACTGTATGTTATAAATTCTTATTTTATGATTAGCTCTGTAAGCAGGCAAAGTGAACCAAATCCTGCACTGTTATTGGCTAACAAAGCAGGCAAGATGGGGCTATCTTGCCTGCGCGGCACTACCCGCTGTGTGCCACTAGATTTAAACAAGATGCCAAGATGCCAAGATGGCTGGATATTGGCCTCATTTTTTATTTATTTATTTATTTATTTATTTTTGCATCACTATGGATCTGGACTCTGTAAACATGCATAGACATGCAAAAAAGAACTTGATCAATATCCGGCCATCTTGACCTCACGTTTGGTCAATAACCCACATATGTTCCTAAATATTTCTTTTGGGCTGAGATGAGCAGTTTCTTAATAATCTCTTTTAATTGTTATCTTACTATTAGGTGATCTGATGACAATGCTGATGAAAAAGGACACTTTTACGGAAGATGAGACTCAGTTTTACATTGCTGAATCAGTTCTTGCAATTGACTCCATCCATCAAGTTGGATTTATTCATAGGTGAGGAAATTTTGGATTTACAATAATCTATTAACCTTTCGATCAATCACCCTAAAATCACTTTAAACTGGACCTAAAATTCTCTGAAGTTACAGTGATGTCATTATTAATTGAATTCCACTGCAAGTGTCTGGATGCTCATTCTAATTTTAAACTTACACTGTTCTCTTCAGTTGGCTGACCTGCATACCTTTATGCAAAATCTACATAATTATAATATCACTTATAAAGTTATTTAATAAAATTTTACTTATCCATTTAAGTAAGCCAAGAGTACAATTTCTTCTACAAGGGAACAAAGCACACCCTAATGGGCTATTTTCAGTGTACGGGACACACTATCTGTGCACTTGTACAATTCAGGTGGTCTGCATCAACTACAAACATTGCACAACACAAAATTATATTTATTGACAGAGATAATTTTGTTATTACAATTTTAACATTTTGATTTTTTTTTGTTCCTTTACAGGGATATTAAACCTGACAATCTGCTTTTGGATAGCAAGGTAATTACACAAATCTATCCTCTGTTTTTCATCCTTTACATTTTTCTGTGCACTCTTAAATCATTGTTTTGATTATTTAATCATTTTTTTTGTCAAAGGGGCACATCAAGTTGGCAGATTTTGGTCTTTGCACTGGTCTTAAGAAAGCACACAGAACGGAATTCTACAGGGAAATTTCACCAAGTGATATGAAAGATTTCAGTAAGAAAACATCTATATTTGGCATGTATATAAATACTTTAAAACTAAGAATTTGTAATGCTTGTTCAATGCTCTGATAGGTTAACTACTTAATCATGCATAATAACATGAGGTTTAACTTGTATAACTGATACAAAAGAATGGGCATACAACAACTAAAATTAGTAAACAATTCTGAATTTTATCTGATATTCTCCCTTTAGCATCAACAGAACCATTAGATACAAAAGGCAGAGCAGCCACATGGAAAAAGAACAGAAGACAACTGGTATGTGATAATACATTTATTATACATAAAAACCACTGAAATACCATGTGAGCTTTCACGTGAAAACATAGTATCTTCACACATGAAAATAAACTGTTATCTTCAAATGTGAAAAGATCGCTGTTGCTATGGTTACACAACAAATGGCACCTTTTGCAGCAAAAGTGAAATGGTTTGGGATTTCATAGGTGCTTATGTATAATAAATAGAACATTACATGGCTGCTTGTAGATACAGAATTTCTCTTCTCATGTTGAAAAATGTTCACTGTGCTCACTTGAGACTCGAAGAGAAATTTTTGTATCTCCACTGGGCCATGTAATATCCTCCATGTATGTGCTAAAATCAATCCAAAGTGTTGACTAGCAGGTTGGCACATTGCATTAGCCTCAATATACTTCAGAGAAACTTTTCAACCAAAAATCTTTCCCACTAGACTTATAAATTTTTATAAAAGTGTATGTTTGATGAGAATTCTCAAAAGTAGTTAAAAATAGTCACCAACAGTGGTTAAAAAATAAGTAATTAAGTTGTCAATTTAATAAAAATTGAGTTTGCAAATCACAGCTCAAGCTAATGAAATACATCGATATAACTGTTTCCTTGCCAGGCATACTCTACAGTAGGAACTCCTGATTACATTGCCCCAGAAGTCTTTCATCAGACTGGTTATAATAAAAGCTGTGATTGGTGGTCATTAGGCGTGATCATGTACGAGATGCTAATAGGTAAGCAATGACAGAAGCAACGTAATGTAATTATAATAATTTTATTATCAAAAAGACAAAGTCTGAGTGTTTGATTCTGGTGGCCCATCAGGCTGGTAATTATATTCAGTTTCCATAAAGCATGAAGTAACCACTAGTAGTTGGGCAGGAGTATTTCTATCCCCCCCCCCCCCCCCCCGCCTCCCAGATGGGATGTTAGTCCATGAGAGGGGCAACTCCAGCATTAGATGGGATGTTAGTCCATAGCAGGGTTATCCCCAGGAGTGGATTTGCTGTCTTCACAAGCACTGTGAGAGTGAAGTGTTGTATCATTATTTTATTATGTAAGTATGAAAAAAATTACAATTTGCCATATCACTGTTGAATTTCAGGTTACCCTCCATTTTGCTCAGAAAGTCCTCAAGGTTAGTGAGCCATTTCTGGCAATTTTTAAAATAGAAGCATTACTCCGAAGGGTATCAACTCTACATGTAGACAAGTGAGGTGTGAATTCCCAAGGTGTTACCCATAGGCATTAAAGTTTGAGAGATCTACAGACATCTTATTTTATTAGAGGCTATAATCCTAATGGCATAACCCCTCTTTACTTAGGGGAGGGATTAATAAAGAGAAGTAGCCCTGAACATCAAATACATGTAGATGCATTATCATACTAAGTGGATTGGCTGTACATGGGGATAAATTTAATCCCAAGGTATTAGCCCATGGGTATGCCTTAAAAATCACAGGAACATTATCCCTGGGTTTTATTTCAGCTAAGGGTGTGTGTGTTGACAAGGGAAATCTAAGTTTAGTAAAATATATTGATCTCCTGTTAGTGGTTGGGAAAAGAGTTGATTTACTGAAGTTGTGGGAGCAACTGTTGCTTTACAATGTGCTACTGAGTAATTTGACAGTTCTAACTTATACTTTGAAACCATAATTTGCAGAAACATATAAAAAAGTTATGAACTGGAGAGAAACTCTGATCTTCCCACCTGAGATGCCCATTTCAGATAATGCAAGAAACTTGATTGAAAGGTATTCATTATGTCAAGTTACACCTGTGCCAGTGGTTTGGTGTTGTGTTTTAACAGAAGAATTGCTAAATTGCTACTAACAGTATCTAGAGCAAATCTAAATAGTTTTCTTTTTTATCAGCTAGGGCCATCAAAGGAAAATTCTTACCTCAAATGAAATCTTCGTGAACAAAAAATGTTTCATAATGCTGTTTGTTCATAGATGTAGTTTTAAAACAAATCAAAGAGTGCAACAGATGCTTTAACAGGTTTTGTATGCTCACCTTTCAGATGGTGCTGTGATCCTGATAAAAGGCTCAACAGCATCGATGAAATCAAAGCTCACCCTTTTTTCAATGGTGTTGATTGGCAAAACATCAGGTATTGTAACATTGTTTCTGTATGTTGATTCAAAATCATCTGAGAAAGGTCTCAGCTTTCATGTGAAGAACCAACATTAATCTGTTTTAACCCACATGAACTGTCAATGAAATTAATTGTGAGAGGAGAGGTGTTAAGCACACTAAATCCTTGATCAAGCAGTCCGGTTTCAAGTCCTGGCCAGGGTTACAGGATCGTGTTCTTATGCAAGACACTTCACTCTTGCAGTGTCTCTCTCCACTCAAGTGTGTAAATGGTACCAGCAGGTCAAATACTGGGGGTAACTTTGCAAGGATCAGCATCTCATCTTGTAGAGAGTAGAAATACTCTTAGGCATTTAAAGCTACAGAAACTGAGATAAGTTCGTGACCGGCATTTGGCAGGTGTCACTTTGACCCTATGCAGACTTTACTTTCAGTTGTCAGTCTCACCAGTCTTCAGTTGTCAGTCTTAACTATACAAGTTTAAAAAGCTGCTCATTGTGTGCAGTTTCATGTTAAGATTTCATCTTCATTTACAGGGAAAGACCTGCTGCCATTCCAATTCATGTGAAGTCCATTGATGATACTTCAAATTTTGATGATTTCCCTGAATCAGAGCTGGATTCAAGTAAGCTTGTAATTTTTTCACTAATTCTGTTGCATTTTGTATTTAAACTATCATCTTTCCTGTTCACGCCCTGTTGTTATAACCTTTAGCACATATTGCAGGCCTATAAGGCTTGACTGGCATGTTACATGTACATGTAGGTCAGCAAGCGTGCCAAAAGCTCTGTTCCTGTACATACTGTAATTGCATGTACTGTGAACCTACAATGGTCATAGGCCAACACTATAGGCCTTGCAGTGTGTGCAGCGAGTTACTCAATATACCTAGTTAGTAGGCCTCAACTGGAGAAATATTGGCCAAGTAACTAACAGTAACTGAATTTATTATAGGATCTAATTAAAATACCATTTAATTGTTCCTTTCCTTTCAGATTGGTTTAAAGACACCAAAACTGATGCAGCTGGAAGTAAAGATTGGGTTTTCCTTAACTACACATTCAAAAGATTCGAAGGACTCACACAACGAGGGGTCAAGCTTCCCCTAATGTGAACAGTGCTAGCTTGCTAATCAGTATTTTCTTAGAGTTCTTTTATACACATAGCAGCAAGTCTTAAACTATACCATGTAATGAGTCTGGCAATCCCTCTCTTGTCTTCAGATTTTTGAGTTACTGTAAAAAACATGCATATAAGAACCTGGACTTTTTTTATTTTTTTAGAACCGGTTAGGTTAAGATTCTCCATTTAGACCCCCTTTGCCTAAGGTTACCGTATACCTTTAGAGGCACTACATCGCTTGGTGGCGAGACACCTGCAAAGGTATATAGTAACCTTAAGAAGCTGTCATACCATTTATACAAGATCCTATTAACCCTAACTTGGAAACCTCCAGGTTCTTGCAGGTGGGTTTTTGTGCATGAACTGTACATGGCATGATGAATTGATAGCCTTGGGCTAGAATGAATCACTGTAGACAAGGGAGGGATTGGTTACAGAAAAGAACAACATCAGATACAAACTGTCGACTTGCAGAGTTTTCCTTCAGGAGGGAATAGCGGTTATTACATAACTGTACTGGATGTTTATTGGTGGGTTGTAATCATGTTAAAAAGTTAGTCCATATTTTCGGGCGGTGTATAGGTTGGTATTTCATAAATATTTAATACTGCAGCTATTGAATGCTGAGAAAATCTTTCAAAAGCTATTTTTGTTAGTTCCACCTTTTACAATAGTTATTACAGTAACTGTTTTCAAGGTTGTCATGTTTCATACTATACTAGATCAGAGGAAATTAACCATACATGTGGCATCTGTCACCTCTGTCTCCACTACTTGAAAAAATGAACAAATTAAATACAATTATTAATAATCAGTTACTCACAAGCGGTTATGCAGTGGTTTCACAATCCGTTTATAAAACCAAGGTTTTTTAGAATATGAATCAAGTAGAACAATGTTCACAATGTTTTGTACAGTGCAGTTAGGTTATAAATCAATGTTCAAGCTATGGAATGATAATTATGTTTTCTGTTTAATGAAAAAGCTGAACACCAAATTGTTGAAAACAAATGAGGCAATTAAAGTTACATATTAATAGTGTTACATTTCTATGGCTGTATTTTTTGTACAGAAGGGCAAGCAAGGTATGTTCAATAATGCGACAATAGTGTAAATAGTTTTGAAACTGCTTATAAGACTAAATAATAATGACAAGATGGGTCCTTTTAGTACACTGACTCGGAGGCAATTTAACATGAGATATCATAAATCAGTCCAGTTCTTGTACAATTCCACGTAGCTTCGTAGAGTCATAATTGTTTGCAAATGTGTCAAGATTTTGTTTTGGTACAGTCATTAGTATATATGTAATGTTAGCCACTTTGGACTATAAGTCAGAATGAAATAAATATTGAATCACACTGTTCGTTATCATCTAACCATTGATAGCTTAGTTTCAAGACAACTTTAGAATTCTATGGAATAGAAATTACAAATAAAAAATACAATTAAAACTCACAGAGTTAATTTTCTTGTTACGCCCAGTTCACGCTGGCGGCATAACGTAATTTATTTATCTCGGTAATAAGAACATTGTCATAGCGGAGCTCCGGCGGCCCGACGGGCTGTCAAGCGGAGCACCATAACTGCAGGAAGAGAACCACATGCATGCATAGAGATAAACCCATGCAACTCTTTTCCCATGGTGAACATGCATTGCCAGGGGCAGGGATCGCGGGCTCGTGCACCCAAACGACAGAAAAACAAAACAAAACAAAACAAAACAGAAAACAAAAAAACGCGCAACATGGCGGCCATGTCATTCTTTTTGACCACCGGCCTAAAACGTGCGCGCCTAAACGTGACTGTAATATTATCGCTTCCGCGCGAAGCTCCAGTTTGCATACTGTGAACGCTAGGGGTTCTGTTATTTCATTGGCTGGCGGCTTTCTGAAATATCCCTCTGAGAAGGCGTGTCATGTTTTTTTTAAAAACATCGTACTCGTTTTTCGAGAGAATCCCTCCTCTTTAAATGAATTAATAGGGTATGTAGGATCGACGGTTTTCCGTGAAATTTGGCCCGAACATTCACTGATAGATACGGAACAAAAACGTGTCGGCGAATTCTTTTATTCCAAATACTTTTGTCGCAGTGGTCTCTAACGTAACACGTTACGCGAATTTTTTCGATAATGGAACTTGACAGATCTGTGAAAAGATAACCAATAGAACTAAAAGAAAATGCTGACACCCTTTGAGAGATTGATGCATTGTGATTAACACTGCACAATTATTTTACATCAACGATCGCATTTGATACCTGATTAATTTGCCGGAATTTTTTTGCGTGAACAACTGTAGTACTGTAGGCCTTACTACAGTTTTGTAGTTCACAGTCATTTGATTGTAGAGTGAGGTGGGTGAATAGGTTTTCGGATCGACGGATTTGACCTTAAAAAGCGCACGGATTGTGGATTTTAGCGGTAAATCGAGCGGATTCGCGGATTTTGAAAACGCAGTGAATCGTGGATCAGCTGTGAATTTTGGCACGGATTCTGGATTGTGCCTGTTCTTGATGTTCGGATCTTGGGTCCTAAACAAAATTTGGGTCATAGATCTTTCTTCAGCCTTGGTCAGTATGTTAATGAGTTCATCCAAATTATTTCTTTTTTCGAACGAAGCTCATTTAAACTCAGGTGTGAGACTGTTATTGGGTGAGACTGTTATTGGAATTGTACTGTGTTATAGTCATCAAGCATGTTGCCTTCTGTACTATTTGTGCGAAATTAACAACGGCATTCACATTTACGAGTTTACCTTGGAACTTTTACAATTCTGTTTCCGGATGTGGTTGTGGTTTCGGATTTGAACAAAAATATTGGTGGATCAACGGATTTGGTGAAAAAAAGGCACGGATCGGCGGACCTCTAGAGTACACTGACATCATCTTGGAATCCAAGGGGAGATAAATCAGTGCCCGTTTTGTAACCAGACTACAAAACATATTTTTTATTAGTAAGTGGTGTAAGTACATGTAACGTCCTGTTCCGCAAATATGTTCGTTTGGAAATCCTTGAAGTGTGTTCATTTGGATTTCTTGTGATCTATGAATAAAATAATGAGACAGCTGTGTCTGAGGAGATGGGAACTACATTTGTCTCCAGTTAACTTAATTGTTTGTGTGGTTTGTGTTGAGGCATTTTTAAGAGAAGCAATTTTGTTCTAAATGATAATTTCATAATTCTCATCATATAAACCTGACAGCATACTGTCACATACATGTAATTTCAGGTATTTACTGTTGTGAAACCCAAAATATTACAGTGGTCAATCATGTGCAACATATTACAACATATTGTTATGTAAACAACATCCAATCAACCAATAAGAACACAAAGTGAGCATCTATGTGCAATGTACACAATCAAGCCAAACATATATAACCTTTATTTACCCTCGGCAGTGTTTATAGCACAAAGGCTAGTGAGCTGAGCAAACAACTGAAAGAAATAAATTCATTCAAATGATGTTTGAACATAATATTGTTAAGAACCTCAGCTGACCGGAGGCAAACCAGTTAACTATTTACAACCGTGGCCAAGGATTTGAACTCGGGGCTACTGTGAAACAAATCCAGGTAGTGGTCAGAGCGGGACTCGAGCCCGGGACTGCTGGATTATGAGTTTGATGCGCTGACCACTGGGACATGCTGCCTTTGGTTTTGTGACTGACTGAATGGGTGCAAAGAGCTTCTAAATCATTACAGCTAAAAAACAAACAAAAAAATTATTAAAAAATTAAATAAAAAACATTTATTTCATGCAGGCTTATTTGACAGAGTATAGTTTCAAAATATACTACTTTTCAGAAGGAATGGACAAGGCCAATTATTAACAATAAAATTGTCAGTAATAATTACATTATAACTGGTACTAAATAATTTTATTTTATTGCTGTACATCAGAGCCAGCTTTCAACTCTTGGTTTTTCCTTGTCTGCAGAAAAGAAAAGGAAAAAAAATAGACATTGTGTTTGAATTGATGGTAAATAATAATTAAAAGTGTCAAGGACAGCTACTGCAACATTGCAAGAAAGTGACCTCCTGACACTTTTGGGTCAGATTCTGTGAAGGTTACTTGTGAATTTTTAATAAATAAAGAAACTCTTATCAATGAAAAGTTTAGAGAAGAGATGGCAAATCAATGGTTCTAAAAAAATCAACTTGCATCCTGTTAAAGTTCAGTCAAACTTCACACAGACTTCAAGTCTGTCTTAAATTTTCGCACAAAACGTTCTCGGGTATTAGTATCCAGTAGGTCTCACTCTCACTATATGTAAACTTCTCAATTACAACACCCCACCCCTGAAAAAGAAATCTGCCTAACCTTGCATTGCATAAAAGAATGAGGTTCTGAACAGCAGAAAGTGTTGATGTGTCATTCTGTCCTGTTATGAGATGTCTGTCAATAATCACGTGCATCCCATCTGGTTCACTGGCTGTATAAATATAGATTTAACACATTTTATAACATGTACATAAATGTGGATTCCCTGGTTTACATGCTGGGTATTAAAATTATCAGTGCTTGTGTTGAAACTCTAAAATAAAATGTAGTTTTATTGCGGACTTGCTGCTTTATATCAATGGCAAAAGGCCCTGGGGTCTTGGGGATTCCCTGGGATTTTGTTTTTATACCTGTGGTTTAGTGGGGAAGAAGTCACTGGTTTATTTCCAAAATCCTGGGATTTTAAGGGGAGTCTCTGGGTTTATGTAGTGGGGGTGCGGTGGCCTCGTGGTTAGTGCGCTCGTCCCTGGATCAAGCAGCTGGGTTCAAGCCCTGGCTGAGGACATTGTGTTGTGTTCTTGCGCAAGACACCTTACTCTCACAGTGCCTCTCTCCACCCAGGAGTATAAATGGGTACCGGCGAATAGTTGGGGAAACCTAACAAATTGTGGGGGAGTGACCTGCGATGGACTAGCATCCTGTCCAGGGGGAGTAGAAATACTCCTAGCCGCTTCATGCTACAGAAACCAGGATGAGCTCCAGCAGCTATGAGCCAGTTGGCTCCACGGCTTCACTTTCTGGGTTTATGTATGTTTGTGTCCCGAAATTGGGGGTGATTTCTTGAGTTCAGCAAAAGTCTCCTGTTAGCAGAGACCTAGTTTTCATGGGATTTCTCAGCCTGCCATGTTTTTAGAAACAAAGCTCTGGGTTCAGTTTAATTAAGGATCTCCTGGATAGAGGGATTCCCCTCTTGACAAGAGGTCCTCAGAGTTAAGTGTATTCCCTGGGTTAGTGAAGCTCCTGTAGTTTAACTCAGTGAAGGGGTGGATCTCGGGGGAGGGTGCAGGGGGTGCACACCTCCTCACCCCCTGAGATAACATATTCCCTTTTAAAATCTGTTTACCTCACCAGTCCATTATGCCATTCCTTAGTGGTCCACCCCCTCTTAAGAAAAATCCTGGATCTGCCCCTGCAGTGGGTATATGGGGATTCCCTACTCAGTAGGCTTCCCTCGTTAGGTGGATACTGCCTGCAGGCTTAGTTGGGGGGATTCCTTGTAATGAATGGGTTAAATGCAAAAACCCCTAGTTTTATGGCCCGGGGAACTCTTGATTTAAGCTGGTTAAACCTTCCTGATTGCATAAAGACTCACCACTGTATGTTCCACCGTTATCTTTGATCCAGTCTTCAAGGATGATAGGTAGACTCGCAAATTCTGGTGAGCGGGCTAATTCAAAAACTGAAGGCTAAAGTATACAAGATAAATACAATCAGAATGTTGCCATCACAACGTATCTCTCACCTGTAGATTATGGCTTGGACAATACTAAAAATTAAATCTTATTTTTTAATTGATATCGTTAGAAAAATAATATTTTTGTGTGAGTAACTAATTAAAATATTTATAGACCACTGGTAATTTTGTTACCCCTGTCATGCTATAACTCTTGAAACTCCAAGATTTTCCATCCTCTCGTTTTGCTGAGCAAAGTCCAGCAACCCCGTCCTACAGCACAGATGGGCTCTGATTTAAAAAATAATACAGTCATATCATTGATGGCTTGTACGTTCATGCATGTAGACCTACCATCAGTAGTTACAGATTCTATGTACTTGCAGGGAATGCAAGACAACCTTGTCAATGTGTAATCTGCTTGTCATATCAGATTCCATGAGTTAGCTAAGAGATGAGCCATTATTCGTTACTATTACTGATAAAATCAAAATAATTGTACTCAAACAGTGTACAGCTGTAACTTTTGATACCCACTTTTTTCTTGAACAAATGCATTAAGGAGCTTAGCTAGCTCATTATCTTTAGCCAGGTCATGAAGGGCTCCTGGGGAACTTGGGAGAAGTACTGCACCATACCTAGCCGCTGGAAAGAAAACAAACTTCCTGTAAATGATAACTGAAGGTAACTGAAGATAAAAAAGCTCCATTAACACAAGTCATACTATACCTAAAAGAACTCTTTACACCTAAAAGAACTGTTAATGAGAATGGCCAGTTCCTTCCATGAGATGCACCGCAAGGAATCATGGATACCGTAGTGATATTCGTCAAAACAAATATCCATGGATAAAACTACAACTGATGATTCCTTGCAGGCCCATCTCATGGAGGGAATTGGGAATTATATATTAACTGAAACAAGATGCAAAATGAACCATTGTGTAGACTCACCTCCCTCCCCTCACCCCTCTGGAAATTCCAATTAGACTTCACACATTTCTTTAAAATGTTTTGGTCTTACAGAGTCCTCCACCCCCCAGAAAATTCCAATTATCTTTTCTGTGGGGGGTGTATGGATATTTTCTAGAACTTCACAAATTACCGGTATGCAAAATTGGATACCTACATGTAGCATGTATTCTTTTTGCAATATTTAGTCCAGCCTTCATTTCTCTCAGGACTTCCTCCAAAAATACTCCCAGTGAACTCTTAGATTAAACTTAAGTCTGCAAAATGTATGCAAAGTCTAATGTTATCTGTTTTCCCATAACCAATACAGTAATAGCCCACATATAAGAACCTGGGTTTTAAGAACCTGTTAGGCTAAAATTTTCATTTTAAGCCCCCTCCACATAAGAACCTATTAAGGCTAACATTTTAAGTTAGGTTCTTATTAGTGGGGTTGCTGTAAAAGTGTATAGGTAGAAACTGCTGAATTAAGATCATCATCTATTTAAAAGTAACTTGACATAACTCTTTTTTTTCTTTCAAGCTTAAGTACCATGTTGTATGTCTATTGTGTTTGCCATTCAAATAATTCCCCAAGTATTTGCAAGTACTGTACTCTGCTACAGTATCAAAGAAAGCTTTCTGACCATCTCCAACTCTGTGAGAATCACAAAATATTAAACATAAAATATCAAGATATATCCCAATGAAATAAAAAACTGCAAAATATCAAAACAACGTAAGCTCCCAATGGGCAATGCCTCAGCTTCTCAACATGAGTTTCTTTGTTATGCTTTGTTAAGGACATATACTGTACCTGCACTGAACTGCCTATAGGCATTGCTCTATGGTACAAATAAATGATTTATACTGTATTATGAGATGATATTTCTAATATATATAGTGTATTCAGATGAAATTCATATGAAAATATAAGAACCTATTTTAAGAACCTTGGTAGCCTAAATTTGCTTTAAGTACCATTTACATAAGAACCTATTTAGGCTAAATTGAAAAATTCAGGTTCTTATATGTGGGCTATTACTGCATTATTTATATAATTTACAAATGCTCACCATCAACATTTTCGAGTTTTCCAGGAACTGAAAAAGGCTTGGTCCGAAATTCATTCAACCATTTTCTACTGTTTTCATCTGCCTTCACAAAGTCTATTTGCTGACCCTGGAGGGACAAAACATTTTCATGTTCTATATAATATGTCCATCTGGGGAGGAATTTTACAAGCGAGATTATATAACAGTTTTCTAAAAGCTTTCTGATAACTGGGAAGCAGCTGGGTTTGGACAATACAGCACAAGACTGGCTTAAACCCCTCCTCAGGGTTGCTCACATTTACCAGGAAACTATACAGAGTTTGAAGAAAATTGAACAAATAATCTCTGTTGAAAACGTAAGATACACAAAGAAACATAAATATACATGCATCTGCACAGCAACAGACAAAAAATCTGCCACTAAATTAAATGCTAGTTTCCAATTGATGATCTCCTTAGAGTATGTTAATCAAAGCCATGGGTCCCATAATAGAACTGGGAGACCTGGGCAGAACAAGTGCTGGTGAATGGTAAAATTAAATTATGTAAAAAATTGCAAATGGTGACAACAGAATATCTGTACTGTAAACTCCAGAGGTTTTTATCCTTACAAAAGAAATCAAGACTCAGAGACTTCTGAGAGAGGTTGACGTTACACCTCAGGGTACTGTGAGTACATGAATCTCTTGATTGATATACCTTCATTTAAACATGATGATGTTTAAAGCTGAAAGCTTACATGAGGTCATGTGTCTTCAGCATCAGCTCTAAAATTATCTTAATTAATATGCATCTCAAATTGAATACAAATGCAACCAGAAATATATAAAATCTTGGTCAGTTCAGTAAAATCTGATGAAGAGGAAATTGACATAGGACTGAATTCCAATATCTTTTTTTACAAGGGGTTAAGAAATGCAGCACTGATCAATTTCCGTATAGCAAAGAACAAAATCAGCTATTCTCTAATATTCAATGGGATGTGCAGATTATTTCAGCTGACCCTTGTCAACTGAATCAGTAGCTAGGAATTGAGGTGGGGGTGTGAAATGGGCCATTTAATATCTGCACCACCCCTACCCACCCCCCCCCACCCCCCTCACCCCTATTGAGGGTCTAGCAAATCTCAAATCTAAGGGGAGAGGTCTTTGGAGGCCATTTCTGAGGGGGCTACTTTGTCGGTGCTTCTGATCTTTTAGAAATTCTGAAGGGGGAAGTGTGTCGGCACTTTGGAAGAGGAAGGGGGGTTAAAAGTTTGTTTCTGACGGGGTAAAATTCGAAGTACCTTAATAGGGGCGGGGATGTGGATGTTAAATGGAATGGCCCAATAAAATGGAAATCATGGCCCTTAGTTGAATATCTTTCTTACTTGTGGTGTTGCAATCTGAACATTGAAAACTGAATGCGTCAGTGTGAATGCGTGAATGAAGGACTGAGCTGAGACACCTGAAATCCATAAAACAAAAAAATATCTCATGACCAGTGTCATCAAACGTCTGATTAGAAAAGACATGACAAACATACACAGATTCAGTGTTTTCTTCCCTTTTCTCCCACAGTAAGATGTGAAATAAATATTTTGGTAATCTCAAGTAACTTATCCCTCCGAATCAAGTAAAATTATCCATACCTTGGGTAGCTGAACTACAAGCTATCAAACAGTTTGGCTTGGCCGCCATCTTCGATATCTAGTACCCAGACTTCTCCGACAACGACAGTTACGCATGCGTTGATTTTGAAATGGCGACTCCACGGAGAGAGGAGTTGAAAGCTCTTTTTGTATCTCTTGCAAAGTGTTTTTGACAGCTAACACATATCTACAGACCTTGAACGTATCGTGAACAAGCTAAGCTGCATAAACAGTTATTAGCTTGGCGTGGATAATGTTTAAAAATGAGTTCCAAGTAAGTGAATTCCTCGATCACCTTTTGCGTTATATATAAATGCGTAACCGATGGTTACTGTAATTAAACTTTGCGTATCTTTTCATCTTTTCTTTCTGGTTTGCGATAATAGGGTGGCTCGTATGTGGACGTTTTCAGTGCACAGGGTCGCGACCCCGTAGCAAAATGGAGGCTCACTGGAAGTGCATCAACGAAAAACAAAGTATACGACAAGGACGTCAAGAGTTTTGTTTACATTTTGGAGGGCGAAACAACCACCACGAAAATGAGCCTTCCGAAGGACGAAAAACAATCGTTATGGCTCATACAGCGCTATTTAGTCTTACAATTGTATGTACCGCTGGGACATTCGTTTTCTTTGGAGTTTGGCGTCACCGACAGCTCCGGGAACAACAAACGGCGAATTCTGCTTTCGTCTAACCACAGGGACATTACGATAACTCAACTACATGCGCGATTTCCGCTTAATATCCTCCGCCTTGGGATTTGGCTGAATCTTTGCCTTGATCTGCAATCACTGGTCGGGGAGACATTCAAAGGGCAATCTTTCAAGGCTCTTGAAAACTTAACGATTTCTGCGAGTTGTCGCTTACGGAAAATTTTTACCATGAAATCGCAACCATTCGATACAACAGATGATGATGAAATTTACAATTGTGAGAATACGAACAGCGGAGAATTAGAAAACATACCCAAGTCACTACAGTTTTCAACCTCACCAGACATCCACCATCACACGCAGGTATTGTTCACTGTTTATAACATGTATACAAGTTCATTAAAAATATGCTGATAAATATTTAGCTTGGCTATTCATACCATTCATAGCAAGATTTATACACGTATTGTGTTGTCACGTTCTATTTATAAAATAAATTAGTAAGTGTACTACAATATAGAAGGGTTAATTTCAGTGTAAATGTTGCTTTCTATAGGCAGAATAATATCATTTTCAGTCGTGATGAATGTGTTGTAGTACTGCTGAATCTCCCATACTTTAAGATCAGGAATAGTCCCCCCCTTAAGAAAGCTAAGAGCCCAGCAAATGTTACCTGTTTTGCACCTAATCGAGTTCACACCCACCGAGTTCGCACCCCCTGAACTCATTAGAAACTTTCTATTTTGGGTTTGCCATTACCCTTAATGGATTAAGAACAAGAAATAAACATGTTTTGTGTGATTTTTTTTCATTATGTCCAGAATGTTGTCTTTTTTGCTTTGTAAGAGAAAGATAGATTTTAAGCAATTGATCGCTAGTTGAGTTGATGCGGGTGCGAACTCGGTGGGTGCGAAACCTCCAGCTACCATTCCAGCTATGGGATGTTTGAAAGTGATGGAACCCTGACTAAGTATCTGCTCATGGGTGGTTCCCACCTATTAGGAGTTCTTCCTTATTAACAGTCCAACTGTTTCTACATGTATATAGATTTATTATGTATAGTTCTTCTTTACATCTTCTCTACGAACTGCTAAAATACATGCATTTACATTGTTCTATTTCATCAAGGTCATCAACATGGCTAAACTGTGGCAAGCGGAAATCAAAGCAAAAGAGAAAGCTGGTCTTCCTCCTCCCCCAACACCTGTTCTTTCTGATTCTGATGCAGCAGGAAACAGACTAGAAGAACAACCAACACACATTGCATTTGGTTCAAAAGTAGTTATTCCTAAACATGCTCGCAAGTCCTCTCGTGAAGGAGGTGCATCATCAGCAGGTGGAAGAAATTCGTCCTCAGCACTAAATCGCAGTGGTTCAATTCCACAGTTAACATCTGTTTCACCCGCTTTGGAGCCTGAAAGTGGGCGAGAAAGCAGTAGACAAACTCACAGACTTTCATATCAAAGGTCTTTTTCTGATGCAACTAATTTACATTCCGAATCATCCAATACGCAACTAGGAGTTGAGGCCACACAAACAACAATACAACCTCGGCCTCCAAGAACTGGCTCGGGAGGTAAAACACGGAGAAGACCATTAAGAGTCAAACATCCTGGAAGTTCAAAATCTCGCAGTACGGATGATAAAGATGCCATCAATCTTTCTGGTAAGAGCGATGAGCCTTTTAATGGTTCTTCTGGAACTAAGGACACTGTTTCTGAAGAAAAGGATTTGGACAGCAATCAGGAATCAATTTCTAGATCACAGAGTGAAAGCTCTCTAAAAATGTCAGGAAATGATAGTAGCTTAGCTGAGAGCTTTAACAAGTTCCAAATAAAAATTCCTGATAAGGATCAAAATGGTCATGTCAACTGTGACATCAATTCAAGAGAACAGCCACCTCTAACAGCAGAACTTGAAAAAGGGTCCCCACCTGTTTTTACCTTTTCATCAAGACCTAGATCAGCACCAAGATCGCCGCGGAGCCGACAACGGAAACAGCAGGATTTTAATACTAGTGCTACTCCTGCCGAGGAGAAACCACAAATCAAAATTTCCTCCCAAGTACCTGTGGATTTGAACAACTCTAATAGCCTCAAGATACAGAACCGAGGAAGAAAAGGGAGTGATCGATCCGAGTATGATGATGATTTTTACAAAGCTTCAGGGGAGAGTTCTACTGAAGAGGATGACTTGCAGAACTTTTTGAAAACAAGTGGCAACTCAAGGTGTAGTTCACAAAGCTCTAGACTGAGCCCTCTTCCTAGTCCAGAACCAAGCCCAGAGCCTGACACACTGTCAAAGTCACAGATTTTAAGGATGAGCGTCAGAAGTAGTTTGTTAAAGGAGGTGAGTTGGGACACTGTACTGCAAATCAAAATTAACTACTTTAGGATTTGCACATGAAATAGTTGGAGTACTTTAGTTGTTAAGGTTGGCATTGAGGGTGGTAACCTGTAACACCCATTTGTTGAGTGTTTTCAGGGGTTTCATGAATGTTTTCAGCAGAAGGGCAGCCAGTTTTCACAGGCGGGCAAAACGTTTTGTTCAAACTGAACTTCTTTATAAGAAAAACGTTTCACTAGATGATCAAACCAGGCAGGCAAAGCCATCCTCTCTGCTGGTCAACTTGCCCAGTGCCCAGTTCTTGCCGTGGTGTTTTTTTATGGGCCCTTGATGAACTTGTCTGTTGTTGAGAAAATCACTTGCCAATTGGTGGAGAAAGCGACAAGTTTGTTACAGGTGCAAAGATCAAGACTGTCACAACAGATCACTCAGAACCTAAGTTCTGCCCTTGGCAGAACTGTTTTCCCAAATTACAACTGGCATCAGTGACTAAAGGATGAATAAAAGTAACCACATGTCTTAATTTCCCAGTTATTGTTAGGTTATGTGCATGGGTAAACAAAACTCACGAATAAACAAAACTGCCCTCGGCTGATAATTATCTTGCATTGGTCAAACTCACGACTTTTTTGTATATAACTTTAACAGATTCCTTCACCTCGTAAAAACAATGGTAAACCCTACGATTCAAAGAACTACCAATCTGACGCAGGCTCCTGGCAAAACTTTCAATCTAATGCAAGTTCGTGGCGATTTGACACGTCTGTCATGAGCAACACAATGCTGGACAAATCACTGGATAAATCGTTCAACAGCTCTTTTGGGACATCAGGGTCAGATGAGGTCATAATTAATAATGACGGAAAGGATTCCCTGAGCGACTCAAGTGATGATACAAGTTACAGTACCTGGAAAGGACCACCTCCCCCGGACAAGAGGATACATCGGTATCTAGATGAAATGCGGGTAAGTGTAATGCATTTGTCCAATGCATGGAGAGCAGAAAAGACTGCATTTCTTTGAAAAAAAATCTTCAGGAAATGTGATTAGTGGTATTCCCGATAGACAATGTACTTTGTCTTGCACAACAAGTGAAGTACATAGAATGTGGCTTATTTTTCCCTTCACAAATTTGCCACACTCATGGACATGTGACATGTGACATCTTTAATGCAGGGTTAAGCCTGATAGTGCAAGGTTACATTAGCCTGCATGTAACATCCATCTTGACTTGTTTTACTACTTCATTTCTAGCATAAGTGATTACCGGTAAGTTTCGACAGTCAGTCATCACTTAACCTATTTCTTCCTTTAACTTGATTTATGTCCAACCAGAGATTTTACAGATGGGTGTGTAAAATACTACAATTCTAACTTTTAGTTCCCTCTCTTCGTCCACAATTTGATTTAGGATTTATCATACTCAAATTGACGACAATGGCAGATTATTATTTACCAGACTGAGTATTTAAATTAACAGTTTGATTTACATTATTATAAACAGCACCCAGGGCCAGAACCAGACTTGACGGCTACATTACCAATGGATCCAAGAGAATACTCCAATGCTTTCAGTCCACCTATTGTACTACCCAGTCAAAAGAGGAGTTCTGGTGAGTGGCACGCAACTCTTACCAATTCCCTAATCCCCTGTCTCAGACTTGCTTACTGTAATTTTCCTTCTTTTGTCACTGAGCTTAAAGCCTGATAAACAGAATCCCTGAAAGGGATACAAGTGATATCCCAAAGTAAGTTGTACATCTCGGTAATGGGAAGCAAGGAGAGTGCACCTACTTGTATGTTGCATGAAACAAAACATGAGCTTGTGCATCAGTCAGACATTGTTTCTATTAAACAATTAGCTTATGAGCTTGAGATCTCTTTCATGTTATAGTTGACGAGCTCGTCAACTATCATGCATAGAAATCATTCAAAACTTTATCTGAATCCTCTTCACAGACACTTTGAAAACGCCAAGAAGCGGCTCTCATTTTGTTAACAAGGGCACACTGCTACCCTGCCCATGATCTATCACAGAATAGATAGTGAGTAGCATAGCCAATCAGAGAACGACATTCGTGATAGGACATTAGTAGATTTATACTAAAAATTTATACACTTTATGTTTCATTGTATGTTACGTAGTGTACTGCCATAGGCCTGCATTTCATTCCCTGGGCTACAGCTACATAGCTCTTAACACGCATCACACCTTCTGTACTGCATGCTGATATGTATAACCCCACAATAGATAATGATATTTTACCGTACCCAAATTTGCAATTAGCCAATCAGAAGCCCTTTCTAATGTCCTGATATCAAGTCACTGACCTGATATCAAGTCACTGACCTGATATGGTTATGATATCATGCTCACGTGGCTGAATTTGGGTTCAGTAAATAGATAATCCTACCTTTTTGGTTCGCTTCAGCAGAATGTTATAAGGCTCAAATGGACCCCCCATGGGCATTTTGTCTCCATTACATCTTGCCAAGATACAAACCATGGCTCCACCAAACTCACCTGATCTGCAACCGAAGTGTACCTATGATTAGTATGATTAGGTATATTAATTACCTAGTAGTTATATTAAAAGTAAACTATAAATAGAGACATTCTTGGTTTCCTTTCCATATATATATTTGTTTTTTCTCTAAAAAATAGCAGTTTTGCACATAAAGTTCTGAAAACATTTTTTGTTCAACAGCAGAACAAAATGATGCCCTCTCAGCAGCTCTTTCATCACCAAGAAGTCGTAATCCCAGCACTAGCATGGATCACAATGTTGTCGATGAAGAGGAGTTAGACTTGCTCTACGACCCATGCTTGAACTGTTATTTTGATCCAAAAACACACAAGTACTATGAGCTGGCATGAAACTAAAGAGATTCTTAATTTATTATTATTTTGTAACCTGTGAACAGGTTCTGGCGAGGGCAAGAAAAATTTGGCGAGCAAAGCGAGTTGACGAGAGAGAAAAACATCAGGCAAGCTAAGTGAGTCAAGATTTTTTTCCCTCCAGACCACTCTTGGCTAGCTTTGCTCTTGTTTGTCCTTAACCCAATCCTGAGCCAGTTCACAGGCTTTATAATTTGTTGGCTATGGTGTTGTAAAGCAGAAAGAGCTAGCAATTACACTGGAACTTAATTGTACTTATAGTAGGTATCAAAAAGAGTCCTGACTTGTTGCAGGACGTCTTGAAACCAGAAACCCTTCCATGAAGGAGGTATGGATATTTTTGTGGAGACTGCAATAAGCTGAAGTCTGTTAATCTTGGTCTGCTAAAATCATTTTGCGAGAGCCTTCATACCACTAAATTTCAAGATAAGAGCAGAAGAATCTCGTGAATCTCTATACTTCTAACATCCTTGGAGGCCAGGACAGATAAATTGGAAAAGTGAAAAATAAAACAGTTAGTTTTTTTGAAGCTAAATACCCTTTGACACTCAAAATTAAGTCTTTCATTCATTCATTCATTTACTCACAACAAGCCAAGAGAATTTTTTTTTTCGTTTTTTTTTTTTCGTTTTCTTTTCTTTTCTTTTTTTGCTAATTTTGCTATCTGCATTAAGGTGTTGCTCATCTCAATATGCTATCTACCCTGGGATTCCAAGAATGGAAATTTGCAATGATTTTTCTGCCCCATAGTTTGGTGATGTACTTCAGCTTATTAGATGATGTGCCCTCAAGGGCTCGTGTAAAAATAAATTATCAACTGAAGAGAGTTGTATCTGTACACTAGTGAGACTAGTTTGCTATTTACTTGGTGTTCGTGAACGTGTATTTCAAGTTGTGTCATGTTGATACAAATCCTTTCATTTAAAGGTGTGATTACGTCTCATCTCCACCTTCTGTTCTTGATGTAAAGAAGTGATTTATCTTGCTTGTGTGAGCTTTCAAGTGTGGATTAAAAAGATCAGAAACAATGATCTTGTTGTTCTGTTTAATTAACAGAATTTGTAAAATATATATTAATGAAAAAGAACATTAAAAGTTGCTGGTCTGACCGAACGAATGATGCTCGTATCGAGTCCGCAGTTGGTGGGATTTGTCTCCTGGGGAGGTGGACTAGCATGCCAAAGGAAGGAGGTGCGCGACGCAGATTATTCACCTTTATAGAGAAGGTATTTGTTTAGAAACATTGTTTTTGTTATTTAAAAAAATTCTTTGTTTCACCAACCAATAGTTCTCTGGTTGGCATATTAATAACAATAGATGAAGTCACTGATATCTTTGCTTTAGGGGTCTAATTCTTCTTCAAGGTTGGTTTTCACTAGAGTCGGAGTCGTAAGAGCGCTTACGACCTAGTGAAAATCGACAATCGGAATCGTAAGCGGAGTCAAGCTGGACGGAGTCGGAGTTGGAAGAATTAGAACGTTTCCATCTCTTCCGATTCCGTTACGACTCCGAAAACTAGGTTGTTGGAGTCGGAAGCAGAAGCGGTAGAACCAACCAATCACGAGGACTGGAATCGAGCATTGTGATTGGTTTATTCTTCCGCTTCGGCTTCCTCTGGGGTACTCGTTGAAGGGGAATTCAAAAACCCCTGAAAGATAATAATCTGTACGTTGAACCTTAAGGTAATTCCATCGAAATAGAACTCACAATAGATTTTCTTTCAAACTTTACCTGTTGGCTGCTTATATCAAGAGAACTTAAATTTTAAAATAAAAAAGAGGGATCCCCGTGTTCGTTTAGGGGCAGAAGGACCCCTCTTTTCTCTCGACCCCGTAATTCCTGAAATTATCTGCTTTCAGAAACGTTCATATTTGAACTATTCACCTCACGCTTTAATAGAGCACAAAAATAGGGAGAAAGTTAAGCAAGGAATACAATGGATGTATTGCCGCTTCTTCTTCCGACTCCGACAACAATGGACGTATCGCCTTAAGACTCTGGGAATGAGATTGGTTAATGGCACGAAAACCGCGCGCGGTAGGGATGCGCAATTCAATTCTGAGGAATCACATTAAATGATATCACGAAAAGACAGTTCCATGTAAATGAAGAGAATGAAGTTGTACCGTATCATATATCAAGCTACTGATGCAAACCATCAACATATCTTGAGGGAATTGGGTAAGTTGAAACATCTGGTAACTGGGTATTCGTCTATCCCGGAGCTTGTGCATAGTCCAAAGGTGCTTTTGGGCAATTTTCTGCTTTGTTTTGGCTAATATGTTTTCGTTTCTTTCTTTATTGATGCATTTTGATGACCCTTTATTATGCCTCTTTCTTTCTCTCGCTTCGACTGAATCTTCTAAAGAACTCGGAAATCCGCTAATTGCGTTCAGTGAAGTTCAAATTGGCCACATGCACGTGGCAGGCTTTTTCTGAATATCTCAGTTTTTGATATTAAAATCAGTGTAAACTTCGTACTCTAAATTCTGAATTATTATTGACTCTGGTAAATGGCTGCGGCCGTCATGCCTCCGAAATGCGTCTAAAACACCGCCGGATTCGCAAATACATTTTTGCAACCGATGCAAATGCTCGCGTGAGCCTTCGGTTGAGGTTCTTTTTCGAAGGGGGAATTGTTTCGAGTCAACTAAAACAGCTGTCTTCACCTCTGAGTTACTTTATTGCCTTCATTCAGATTGCTACAGTGTTTCCTAAATAGAATCATTTTCGAGGTTTCAAGATATGGTGCATGAGCACAGAGTGGTTTAAGCCAAAAGATCATACACATCTGCACACGCTTTCCCGGCGTTGTCGCTCTCTGTGTGACCCTTCAAATCCTCTCCATACCACAGGCGCAGCTCGCTGTTGGCGAAGATACAGTGGGGCTTCTTGGGAGCACAGAACACGAGAGCAGACGAAGACGAGGTGTAACCTGCCAGATTATACCATCCATGCTTACTGTTGACTATTGAGGCAGCTGGGGCAAGGATTCTGTTTTGATCGTCAGTTAGGACGATATTAATGTCAGCATGATTCGGAGTACATCCCCAGTAGCTATAAAGCTTTTTGTTACACGATACCGTTCCCGAGCGGTGCACGAGCATGAACTGGCTCACGAAAACGTTCTGATTGTAGGAAAAACGACCGTACTGGTTCCCTTGAGCTCCGAAGCAAACTGGAGACTTGTTGAGCTTCACCCAGCGTGGACAGGTATTTGCTGAAGCTTCGTCTGATAGCAGCGCGGTGGCCGCCATGAAGATGACAAGGAACTTGAACGACATGATCACGGTCGATCACTTGGTTGGATCTGAGACAAAAGGAAAATTGCAAGACAGAGACAAACTATACTTTTTAGCGAGGTAAATTTAACTGTTACTAACTCTGATTAATATTTTGCGAACAGTTGAATGTCGATGGCGGCCGGTGAATCTGTCCAATCTCTTACCTTTTTGTCAGGAACTGAAGAAGAAACAGCAACTGGTCGATTGTGGATTTGAAGGCTGAACAGGTCGAATTGCTTCTCGTCTCTTGGCGGTAGACGGAAATGAGAAAATGAGATGTGAATTGGTGATTTTCATCCAACATTGCATCAGCAGTGCCCAACTCGAATTTTCTCGTTTGTAAAATGACTACCTTGGGGTGGTGACATTACCGATGCTAAATTTACCATAACATGACAAAAAGTTAATAGAAATGGGTGATAATGACTCTTTTCAATTCAACTGAATTTTACTTTAACAAAGGCTCCGTAGTGCGCCCTTATACTCTTTTGATAATCAGAGAGAGATACATATTATCTTTGGTAGCCAATGTTTTCCGTTCACCGATTTCATGATCAGACTCTTGCAATAATACGATTGAGACATGGAAACGCTTATGGAAACTTCATTCAGTTCAACAGAATTTACATACTGTGGTGTTTTCTGTCACTGAAAGTTCTTAACAAATTTATTGTTACTCCTGCCAAAATATTTGCTTTTTTAGATTCTGCAAAGTAAAGGCTTCTAACTTGATGTTATGAGAACTGACGGGAAGCCAAAGCGTAGAACAAGACTACCCTCAGGCGTTTTTTTCTTTTTCCCGATGTTCGTAATTCGCGCAAATATTGCAACCGATTCAGTCAAATTATCGGGGAGAGAGAATTGAGTTTCGGCATGCAAGTAATAGAATTGTGCTTTTCTGTCACTTGTGACACTGATAGTTCGACTGAAAATAAAACTCGTTAAAATAACAGGTGGTGGTAACTATGAAAAGGCTTGTATGGAGCAGACCAGGTCAGCAGATAATTCAGATATTTTAGATGCCAGGGGCAAACAGGATCACGCGCAAAATTCTCCACAGATGTGTACTAAGTACATTATGGCGAGACACATTTTACTGAGAGGAATGTGCAAGTAGTGGGAAGCGCAGAGTTGCGCGCAGCAAACACATTAAGTAGCGTTAAAAATTTCACGCCTTTTTTGTGAACGAACTGCTAGAACCAGTTATGCAATCTTATTTTTTCACTTAGCTTCTTTCCTATGACTGACTAGATGGCTCCTGGAATGATCCCGTCATTGAAATGATATTTCATTTTGAATTCCAAAATATAATACGTAGTCCAAGTTTGCATCCCGTATTTGCATTGTACACAAACATTGACAAAGAGGCGAGGTGGAGAAAATTCAGATTTGTCGCTCTTCGTCATGGAACCAATTTTTAGTGAGAGAGGGAAGGGATTTTTTTTCGCGTTTGATGGCGCGTACCGCCAGGGGTAACTGATCCCGCATGAAACGAGGTAAATACCAGAGGAAAAGAGCGGAAGAGGGGCTAAATTTCACATGGAAATTGTCTTTTCTCAGGAGTCTTTCAGAAAGAAAACGTATTCTTCAATTATTTGGCTTTTGTCTACGTTTGTTTAGTTCCAAATAGACCAACACACAGCAGTTCATTGTTTACTTTCCGTGATGATATGTAAAATCGGGGTTTTTCAGTCAGGCCTCAAGGACCACTCGAGGAATAACCCAAGCTGATTTCAATACATGTTCTCTTTACAACAACATAAAAGGATTCCAAAGGCGAAGTTTCAATGAATTTGGAATTATTGCACGTGTCGAAAAATATCTCTGAATTTTATTCGTAAATTAGGAATTTGACCTAGTAACTGAAAGGGATTCTTTTAAAAACTGTGTGTTTATTCTCAAATGGGGCTCAAGTCAAGATCTAACCTGTTTGAATACTATGCATTTTAAGAAAAAGGATCGATAAGTTTTGCTTCTCCTTTACACGCGAAGGCAACTTAAGTTTAAGAGTATAATTTTCAGCCTTTTGCATTCGGCCGTTTTGGCGACCGTCGGCACGAAAGTCGTCTTTCTCGATTTTCTTAAATCTAAAATGCGTCGAGCTCAAAAAACTATCATGTTTCATAACTATGTAAGGGCTATTTGTGGTAGGAAAAAAAATCGATTGTTTGATTTCTGCCGTTCTAGGGACTGTTCTTTTTTATATTAGAGGGGCTGGTGGAATTTAAGGGGAGGCATGCCAAAGAATATGGCTGAAAAGGGAGGGCCGGCTGCAAAATATGGTATTTAAAGGGGGTGGGAGGGGGGGAATGGAGGGGGGCGGCACTCAAAATATTACCTTACTGACAGATTCCACAGAGGCAACGTCAGCTTTTTGTCATGCTATTGTATTGTAATGACAGCATTTATAATAGTGCAAATGTGCTGCCAGAAGACCTAAAATAGCGTTCCTGAGGCTCTGAAAATTCCAAAATGTCCGGGTGAGCATGCCTCCGGACACCCCTACTATGCTAGGTACCCTACAGCAGGAACTAAACCCCTTGAATTTGGTTGGTAAAAATAGCTCAACCTCCACGGGTGACCTCCCTTAAAAAGGGCAATGTCAGCTTTTTTTTCAGGCTTTCTCTATTTCTGTTTGAATGTGGGTGTTGTGATGACAGCATCTATCATGTGCAAACGTTCTGCCAGAATCCCTAAAAAAAATCAATTTTTCCCGGATCAGCATGCCTCCTGATCCCTCTGCTTTGAAAACTGTAAATACGTTCAAACCTTCACTAATTATAGCGACCATGCAACTCCCTTTCATAAAACAGTCAAGACAATGCCAGCTATGATCTAGGTGTTCTTTGTCTATTTTTATGACTGCTCAACTGTATCAAAAACTGCTTAAACTGGCAACCCCCCCCCCCCCCTACCTCATAGGAAAGTGAACGGCTCCTATGTTTGATAATTAGAGAAATTCACTCAACCTTGTTCCCAGGGCCTTTTCCCTGGCTTGGGGACGCGGGAAACGAGGTTGAAATTCACTCTAAGTAGCGTGTACTGACGGTTATCAGCTAAATAAGACAAAAACTGAGTTTATGCTCATTGGATCAAGGCAGAAGTTATTGCAAGTTACAGAAAGTGTTTCTCTTAGTATACAAGGCCGTAGTTCAAGTAGCTTCAGCTAAATCCCTTGGAGTCTATATTGAGCAAACTTTAAACTGGGAATGCCATATTGAAAATGCCTGTAAAAAGATTACTTCGGCCTTTGATGTAATTAAGCGAATTCGGCATCATGTCCATTTAATATCACGTGACCTATTTTTCACAAAGTTATGGGCTATAACTTAACGAATGCCAGAAATGGAAAAACATGTCGAAAATATCAAAATGGCCAAGTTTGAGTCCCCCACAATTAAAGAAGGAGATGTTATGACGGTCCCAATTTTTAAAAGAAAAAGAAAAAGTTGCTCTAAATTTTCCGAAAATTCAAACTGTAGTATAAACTTACTCTTTTATTCCAGGGGCCTCAAACTTAGCCGTTTTGGTATTTTCGATGCGCTCTTTCCATTTCTGGCATTCTTTAAGCTATAGCACATAATACAAAAATTTTCTCGGAAAAATTTGGTCACGTGACCCCAGCTGCAAAGGGCCTATTCCCAGGGGCGGGGCAGAAGACTCCTGAAATTTTCGTATAGGCATCATCCAACAAAAAATGACGTCACATCCGGTTTAAACTGCGCTTCGCGGCTCGCTTCACAAAGCGAGAAAATGGCGTTTCGATTACTCATGATTTCCCTCTATTTGTAAACCATCAGTTTCGTTTCATGTTATATTGAGTATGGAAGAATGTTGCAGACACATTACTTCGACTTTTGAAGCAAAAATTTCGGGAAAAGAGAAAAGTTTATTATTGTTTTGAAGCAAAATAACGGAGAGCCTTCCGTCATCGTCGGGCGAATTGTACACATTTGCAAAACTGGTGTTGTTCCGACTTTTGGTTCTTGTTGTTCGTGATTTAGTGATAACAATAAGTGCAATAGCCTATAATGTTAACAACAACCTGGATGAAGTATTGCTGGCCATAGTTTGCACTGTGTACTACGGGAACATAATTAACAGAAGCCGTTTAGCTCCGAAAGTCGCTGTCACCAGAGCTTTTGTTGCTCTTGGCTCACGTGTATTGGTAGAAGAGACAAGCTGGATCGCATGCTGAAGGTCAGTATCCCACATTCCTACATCTCTAGTTGATGAGTGTTGTTTTCAGTAGGATACAGTACATATGTATCGGTAGTTTGGGGTCATCAGTCTCTTTCTCTTTGGTGAGTGCTTTTAAAACGCCCAGTAAAAACTTGATTCACGGCATTGAAACTTATGCCTCGCTGGATCGAAATTCGAGCAAGATTTTTAAGTTCTAGTCCTCTTTAAAAGTAATTAAATCAATTATTCAAATCCAAGCCATCAGAGGGAATCTGCCATTGAAGCTGCCCTAAGTTAAGGTCCTGTTTATGGACCTTCCCCTTTGAAAATCGTGGGGGTGTTCTTTGAGGCAACACATGTCCCATTTGTATGGTCTCGGGTACCCGGGATAACCCTCCCCCTGAGGCAACTTTATCAAGTGTTTGTATGAGAAAATGTAGCCCATGTAGGCCGAGTAAAAGTTGACCCTGCATGATTATTCGTAACTCTTATTGAATAATCAAATGTGCAATTATTCGTCTTTGTTTAAGTTTCCCTCACTCATTTGATCAGAGTGGGTTTTGCTGAGTTAATTTTCTCTTCTTTGATACAAATTGCTGCTTTAAATCTTAAATCTAGGCATTACGTGACACTCACCATGCCGAGAGTTGTTCCAGTTAGGCGAGCCAAAGTGTTTATGTATACTCAAAGAAAAGTTGTTGGTTACTTTAGCTGCCAAGGCGAGTCAACTTGCCCACCTGAATTGTCTGACACCCCCAAGTCTGGTTCGTCATCCTTGTGTAAACGGTTGGTTGAATTTTGCAAAGAAATAAGTGAAAAGTTAGCTCCGCCAGGGTAACTCAGGGAAAGGGTTGTCTCTGGTACACAAGAGCCATTCTATTTTATTTCCATTTTACCTCTTCCTCTTCCAACTGATTATGCGAAATATACAGTCCAAACTCTTTATGGGTACTGGTGTTTGAGAGTGTCATCTTATCACTACTGTGGAATGTTCCTCACCATACAGCCACCCCCGTTAACACAGCCACCTAGTTATTATGGCCACTCTATTCTGGCTCAAACAAAAGCTCAGTCGGTCATTTTCTTATTTATTAATTATACAGTCAGATTTTTGTGACCTGTTGGTGACCAGATTAACAGAATTCTGGCACATTGTAGGAGTAATTTATATACAATTTATAGCAAGCAACAGGCATCATTTTGTTAGTGAAGTCCCATGCATATATGTAACTCTTGATTATTTTGAGATTTTATCTTTATTATGTCATCAAGGCAATAATATTTTGATTCCTGCTCCAGCGTTAGGGGGGGGGGGGGAACTCTCCTCTATGTGAAGTGAAGTGAAGTGAAGTGAAAGGCTGTGCAGCCCCAAAGGGTATGGTTATTCAGCCGTTTTGGTCATAAATACTCTAGGGTAAGGCTTTTGCCCTCTAGTCTTTAATTTGTTATGTTTTTTAGAATAAGCTACCTCAATTTTCATCATTATTGATAAGACCATCAACAAAAGTCCTTCAAAACTTATGTTTAGGGCAACTGTAGCAGTTGCAACAGTCATAAATGGGGTAGGGAAAATCACACATTATGGTCATAAATAGGTTAAGAGTTTAACTTTTGTGAAGAGGGCTGCACTGACCCCCACCCAATTTTTCTGGGATGTACAAAACACATTTTCTTAGCAGTTACTACAGTCTTGCTTTAGTAAATCAAAATAGTACTTGCTGCCAGGTACTTTATAAAAGTATAACCCCTCCAGAAGCCTTCACAAAATACATGTAATATCTGGTGCTAACAATTTTTTTTTGCGGCTGATTAAAATTTGGTATTAAATTGTACTGAACTGGTGCAGATTTAATATACATGATATTTTGTCACACTTAGTTCACTTATTTTAAGACTACTCAGCAGCAACTAGTACCTCTTGTATGACCATGCAGTAACAGTATATTCCAAACAAAAAAAAAGTACATGTATATGTATTACTATCCTGCCAGGAAGAGTGTGTAGAGAGAGCACACAGTGCAGTGCCCTACTGTATGTCTTTTGTTAGGTATAATAATCTTAAATTTAGAAGACTCATATTGATCTTAGAATTCACAAAAAAGTTGATTTCTTGACAACTCTCCTTTAGCTGCATCATTTCATAATAAATTAGCAGTTTGGTATGTTGTAGCATAGAACTTTAATTAATTAAGTTATCACACCGGTATCACGGAGGTCATGGGTTAGAATCCAGTTCACACCTAATTTTTTTTTCAGGCTATAATTTCACCTTTGCTTAAGTTGTGTATAGTACGTTGCAATGATCAATCATGTCTTTATAAGTTGATCAATGTATATATGTCCCACCGACTTGTACTTCAACGTTTTATCTTAAAGTTTGTTTATTTGTTTTATTTTGTGGTTCTAGAAAATGTCCATACCCACCCCAAGGAGATTATTGGAAATTCCAGGGATGGGGAGGGTCTCAAAAGTCAAACTTTTTAAAGAAAAGTATTAATAAAAATTGGAATTTCCATAGGGATGGGATGGGGAGATCTCTGTTTAATAAATACATAAATAATATGTACAGACCCATTATCTGATGTGAAGACTGTGCAATATATCCTGGCCAACGAGTTGCCAAGGTGTAGCATCCTTGTTATCAATTTCAAGTACCAAATTAAAGAAGATCAGCATGTTAGATGGGAGAGGGGAATTTTTCAAAATATCATAAACTAAAAATATATATATTTTCCAGACTCAATCATGTTAGTAGTGTTAGTGTCTATTTATTTATTTATTTATTTATTTATTTATTAATGAATACCTGTGAAGAGATAGTCGTACATTCTTGCAAATATTCTGGGAGTCTCCCACATACCATTTAGATCATCCAGTCCCCCAGGAAAGTTATGAAATTTATTGTCCAAGTAAACTACTGAACCATGGGCTCCAGTGGGGACAGTGCTATTACGATGCAATTTGCAGATGTGCTACATAATATGAGCTTAACAGTTTTGTTACCATGGCAACAGACTGCATTTCAGACCTTCCCTGATATTCTAGGCTTTTCTGGCCACCTCATGGTCTTGATTAATGTTTTTCAAGCTGAAAATCACTGCATTATTGAAATTGGGTTAGAGGGGACTGGAAAAGATTGAGTTGCCAATTGGGAACATATTTTTATAGCCATATTAGTGTGTTGCCTGTAGAACTATAAGGCTACCAAGTTTCAATGATCTCTGCTGTATATATGGTCTGCACTTGATGTAATATTGGGTTTGGTGTATGACATCATCAGTCCTCTCCTTTGCATATATTTTACACATTTTAAACTTAAATATCTCCAGAATTAATGCAAATATTTGTTAAGGTAAACAGCATTTGTAATCTATAGTGGAATTCTATTTGATACTCCTAAAAATTCTGAATCAAGGGGTAAACATTTGATGATAGTAGCATGCCAAATCATTGAGTTGAATTTATGCTGCTGACATTTACATGTACTGTAAGGTGTTGAAGAGAATTTTGCAGGGAAATTTGGTGTGTTTATTGAATTGCCAGAGGTTGGTTGGCTGGTTTTGTTATTGCTTTGCATTATCTTCCATGTATTTTTTTTAAAAAGCAGAGTGATTGGTGGCAAAAGCAAAACTGGCAATATTCTCACTTACCTGTGTTTCTAAAGTCATGTTTTTAGGTTTTTGTGGTCAATCTATTAGTAGTTGTACTGTCTTAAATTACAATAGAAAAGATGTGATATTAATTATGTAAGTTATACTTTGGTATTGTTCATACCAAAATTATAGTATTTTCTGGTTCAATGTTTGCCTCTGCATTAATTTGATTAAACTACTGTAGTTTATTTTTTAATGGAATTTAATTCTGTCAAAAGGGAGGTGGGAATCTGAGAACAATAGTGAACTAGACCAACAAATATACAGAAATCTACCACCATTGCTTTCATGGCTGAGTGGAGATGAATCTAAGTCAGACCAAAATTAGAAAAAAAATTACTGATTTATTGGAGGGTTGAAATGGGATCCTGGTATGGGAGAGTAGGAATTGCGGCTGAGCGGGGTGGGTGGTGTGCTTGTGAATTTAAGAACCTCTCTGAAAGTGAAAACAAACTGTAGGTTTGAAAAGTTTAAAGCGGAGTTAAAAATTATACTTTAGTATATCTTGTTTATTAAGGTGGTAATGAGCATAATACCCACTTAGGGTGAGTCATTGAAACAATGACATAATTTATGTTTGTCTTTTCTTAGGTGGTTACCTCCTGGCATATACACCCCACACAGGCATACAATGTTATGATTAGATGATGCAACCTGCTTTCCCATGTTTAACATACACGTAAGAGTATTGATCAGTGGACCAGTGTACAAGTGTGATTTCTCTACTGATAATGAGAATTATAATAAAGATACAAAGCCACTCTGTTGTGATTTATTTAATTATTCCTTAACGGTAAAGTGAACCAGTTAAACCAAAGGTTGCACTCTGTAAGATCAGGTGTACAAAAATTTGTACATCAATTTTATTAATTAAGTATACTTCTCTGCAAAATATAGTTGGTATTTTGTTGTACTGGTAAGAATATAATTTGGAAATTTTTTTGGGAAATGTTTCCATTTAAAATTGTAGCTCAGATGCCACAACTATAGTTCTCCTTTCTGTGGTGTTTTCTTTTGTGGTAAATTGTGAAAACAAATTATGTTGACCTACATGTAAGTTAAAAAAATATACAAGTAGTAGCTCTTCTGAAAGAAAAAAGTTAATTTGTTGTTGTTTCTTCCTGTTCATTTTTTCCTTGAACATTTTTATTTTCCTAATAAGTAGTTTAGCTAGCCATAAAAATGTTTTGTTGTGTCAGACCATTTTCAAGATAAAAAAGTGATTTGTATATAAAATTTGAATTTTTTTGGGGGGGGGGGGGGTGGGGGGGTTGGGACCTTTTCAGAATTTCCCTACAAAGATCACAAGGTACAAGGGAAGAAGCAAAAAGAGAATTTTAAGTGTTAAAACATATGTTTTCATCATCAGTTTGGGCCTCTCTGTGAAGCTGCATAGTATACTTGAGGATCATGTTATACCCATTTTCATTCAAAATACAAATGGAAACTTGCATTGACAATCACTTAATCTCTTGGCACTGTTTTGTTTTTTAATAATTGCCTTTTTTCACAAAACAATAATTTGAACATCTTTGTTTCACAAGCTGGGGGGGGGGGGGGGGGGGGAAAGGGGTATTCTACAAAGTTTTAAATGGAAAGGCCTTATCTCAAGGTCCATTACCCGTTACCCTTTTGTATACATTTGTACCATTTTGATAGAAATGGCACCTCTTTTGTCGACCTTACATTGCAAAAGGGTAAATGTACCCCTTTAACAAACCTATTTAAGAATACTGCATCCCTTTTCTATTCCCTTGGAAAGAAGTTAATAAATAATATTATAGAATCTCTTCATTCTGGCTGAGGAGAGTAAATGAGAGCTTTTCAACAACACTTTAGAACCAGAAGAATGGAATCCCTAAATGACAGATTTTCCTACCCTTTCATACACCTCAACTTGTGAAATCCCTATCATTAATTTTATGCCTGAAGCCTGAAAAAGGTACTCATCGTGAGCTGAGCCTCCCTATATAGGTCATTACAGAGAGCCTTCCCACATACACAAGTCAGGAACTCTTGACAAGTACTGTAAGTAGATGCTGGCTTTAAGACTGGTCTGAGCCAGCTTCTTCAGCTTTTTAGCACAAACTTGTTGCTCTCTGTCAATTTCTAGTACAAAACCTTTTCTTTGCTGATCTGGTCCAAGTTCACAGACACTAGCATCACTCTCACGACACTGACTCTATCACTGTCACTCACAGTCTGATTCTTCAGTTCCACTGCACCATGCTTCATCATCACCCATCATTGTTAGACATGAGTTCATTACCTTGTAAAATTCACCAGCCTGGCAGTGTCACTGTTGCTATTGCCTGTTCCCAGACTTCCTTTTATGGCTAGGTGTAGGGGCATGAAATTTCTCTACTGTTTACGAACAATTTGTTTAGATGGCATATTGAAAGAGTGATGAATTACTGAAAATTGCCAGTATTGCTAGTGTTCTCTCATTCCCTTAGGGATTGAAATATCTTGATGTAAGATTACATAGGGAAAGCACACTGAAATATAATGCACAATGTTTTAGTAACCTTTCAAAATGGGTTGCCAAAATGACAGGGATTAATAAATAAGGAACTTGGTCTGCAAACAGGGCAAATAAGAGGGTTTGAAGAACAAAAAGGTGCATGCTTGACCTCAGTGGTGGGGGGGGGGGGGGGAGGGTATTGGAACTTAGCGTTGCTGACGTTTAACACTGTTGAAGCGGAAAAATAATTTTGATTATAAATGAGAAAAAACCACGACATGCCCAAATTACTTCATCGCCGTTAAAACTAATCCTCTTGCTTTTTTTAAAGGGGTTCACGGCCTGCTTGTAACGAAGCGTTTATCGATTAAGGGATTGCTTAGGGAAAACATATCTTATTTAAGGTTCCTAACCAATCGTAACATATTTTATGGCATCAGTTTGAGTCATGAGCAAACACGTGAGTTTGTGTTAGTGTCGATCGGCAAGAAAGTTCTGCAAAGCGCGTTATGTGTGTGGGTCTATTCTTGCAGTGATACGATTAACAGCACTCAAGTACTCTCGAGTGTTTGGCAACAGTAAATTTTAAAAAATGTGCTTCTGTTAATAAGGTTCCCCAATGTCTAGAAACCTGTCGTGCATTTTTCTCAGTGTGATGCCTACCTAAGAGAATAGGATATTTGAATTGAGTGCAACTTACCTAGAATTCATTATTTTCACACAAACGATGACTCCTGTGGAATTCAGCGAGGAACAAATGGCGACATTTCGTAAAAAACACGCCTTCAAAACAGCGTGTTTTTGAATAAATAATTACCCTGTCCTTCAAACAAACTGATATGACGAGGAAGAAGACAAAATTTTGTTTATCGTGGCCAAATAAAACGTTAAAAATACCCGGCCGATTGCAAAATATTGCCATTTTACTTACTGAGAGAACGATTATGCCATATTCAAATTTGATTTTGCCGCTCAGCGCTCTTTTTTACCGGATGTGACGTCATTTTTTGTTGGATGATTCAGATACACAAAAAGTGCCAGGCGTCGCAGAGTGTTCTCCCCCGCCCCTGGCCTATTCCTCACAACCTGAAATTCTGATGAAAAATGTGACATTCTCGATCCAGTCAATGCGTTTTTGATTCGCTAATCGTCTTCAATTACGATGCAGCTATCTTATATCATGTACATAGTCAAACATTTGGGCAATTTTTCTGCCTTATGTTTGCTTCTTTGTTTTCCTTTCCTCCTTTTCATCTGCAGTCAGGAGCCATAATCGGGGACGGAGACCGTAAGTCTTGGGATCCGCGCGCACCTATGCTATGGGACAATTTTTCTATTTTTAGATCAAATCGCGCCATCCTGACGTCATATATCCGCGCGGATCCACGCACGTGTCGGGGGCTCTCACGTGGATGTTGTCACGTTGAGTGATCAAATGGTGAGAGCTGCGAGATTCTCATGCAGATTTTTCACAGCGATGGCAGGGAATAAGGCAGGGAATAAGAATCAGGACTCTTATATGTAGTTTTATGCTCTGAGCTAATGGAAAAGGTGAGTTTTTTTTTCGCGCTGTGAATGAATAATATCTGCTCGCGCTAGTTGTACGCGTAAGTTTTTGCGTTTGTTCTGTGAAAAAAAGTTATGTAAGAAAACTCTTTACTCTGGTATCGAGTTGATTTGTGAGTTTCCCAAAAAATGCTTAATCATAACCAAACCCTGTTTTAGATAGTTTCTTATGGTTTCTGTTTGTTTGGCGAGGTTGCAAAAGTTTTTGAAAGGAAAGTCTGACGCGTACATTCAGTAGCTCATTTGCATAGTGCAGCGCGCGGCGTCGACAAAACCTGGATCGGATCGGATCGGATCGGACCGGATCACGGATCGGATCACGGACCGGATCACGGATCGGATCACGGACCGGATCACGGATCGGATCACGGACCGGATCACGGATCGGATCACGGATCGGATCAAGGAAAAAAAATTCAAAATTAAAAATTCAAGATTCAAAATTCAAAATTTTGTTGAGCAAATTACACTAGAGTGACTACTGTGAGCAGAACGTTTTATTCAATTCAGGTGTGATATTCCTTTATTCTTTTATAATATCAAGCCAACTGGGAGCTGGGGCCCGTTTCTCGAAAGCCCCGGAAACTTTTCGGGCCCGCAAAGCCAGAGCAAAATCTCGAACCTTACGATTACACAGCTGTTTTATTTACGTATTCTTAATATGAACAGAGGTTCCCTTCATACAAGAAGTTTCAGGCGTATACACATCTCCGTTTTTAGATACAGATGAACTAAAAATGGCTTTACGGGCCCGAAAAGTTTCCGGGGCTTTCGAGAAACAGGGCCCTGGTCACAGATGAATTTTTTTCAGGCTGTTGGGTTTTGATTGCGATGATCAATCATGTCTTCATATCTTTCTCCGCAGTTCAGATAAATGATATTTCGTATATTCGCTTGCATCAAAGGTAAACCGTCATAAAACGCGTCAGCATGGTAATAATAGGACGAACGTATGAATCGAAACACAAAAACTAAAAACACTAATAATGTTAAACACCTGATGATTTCAAACAATTTCCGTTTCTGAGACAAGTCTATACTTTTACAAGATGTGAGTTTGGAATACGATATTTCGCACTGGAATAATACGAAACAGACCATTTGTATTTCAAGGAAATACAGCTGTTTTACAAAAAATTATAGGAATAACATCGATAGTGTGAACGATAACGCAACCCGAGAATAGACAACATTTTAGGAGTTACGTCACGATTTTTAAAGTCATTTTTAGGGTCGTAAAGAGTTGCCTTTATATGGAATAAAACCTTAAAATGATCGTGTTCTAGGATAGAAAGCACTTAAGAGGCAAGAACAAATCAAAACGGAATGAGGATCGTTAAGGATGGCAAAGATTAACGAGGACTGTAAATGACGAACTTGAAAAACTAGGCTAGTTTTTTCAAGATGCGCAAATCGTGACGTAGCTCCTTTAAAGCAAGTCATGTCCTAAAGCTTTCGTACGTAAGCTTTCTCATTAACTCTAACGCTAACTGTAGCGCTCACATCTGACACGAAAAAGTAGCCGAGAATTAGCTACTGATACTAACAACAATTTCAAAAACGAGAATGGGAGGTTCACGCAAGCTTCAAGCCAACTAACGTTCAAATATAACTACATCTGCCTGTTCATTACAATTTAAATTCGTCGTAAATCAGGCGCTTCTGTGGCTTTTTAACTGACCTCTTGTCATTCTCTGTAATTAACATGTCATTGCGTCAAATTCGGGATTCTTATTTTTATTTAACATATTTTAGTTTTCCACTTTTATTTTTTATTTATTATTATCTTATAAACGATTTGATTATTTTTTGCGTTAAAACGTTTTTTTTTTTTCTGTGATCCGATCCGTGATCCGATCCGTGATCCGGTCCGTGATCCGATCCGTGATCCGGTCCGGTCCGGTCCGATCCAGGTTTTGTCGACGCCGGTGCAGCGCGTGCTCTTTCAAGTCCGAGTCAGTGTTTTCAATTGTCAGCAAACCTTGACAAAGATTTATTTCGTGGTCTTTTGTGCCGAGATGCTGCAGCAATTTTCACCAACGCCAAAAGGCTACTAATATCATGTGTGTTTCTTTAACATAGTGAAATTTTACAGGGCGAAAATAAAACAAACAAGGAGTTTTGATAACTCAAACAAAAAAAATCAAAATCGTTATTCGAGATGATTAAAGAAAGCGTCATCGTAATTTTGCTGACTATTTCTGCTGTATTCACATATTTTCAGCTAAGCTTTTAATATGTTCTCAAACATTTATCAACCTTAAACATATTTAAAAACTAGAGATATTATATGAGTTCGATGTACGTTTTCACAGAAGTGGGGAAGTCCAATTTGTCATGTTTTACTGACTGTTCAAAACACGCATCGGCGGGCGCTCTTATTCATCGACAACAGACAATATATTGGATTTTTACACAAACAAAACTGAGCAGCAGCTACCGACATAAACTTTATTGTCGCTTATTGGGCCTTGATAAAACATCAAACGTTGCTTACAATTCAGGCGAAACTCAAACTTGCAATTATTTTTTTTGTTTTACTTTTCGGTCGAGATAGACTCGCCTGTGGCAAGAGGAGGGAAACTTTGAAGCCCTGAAAACGCTGCTATATCCAAATATACCCAACTAGTTTTTTGCTGTGTTTTCGAAAAGCTGTTAATCTTCAACATATGTGAAACTTAGAGTGGAGTAATGTACAGCTCATGTAAAACAAGCATCCGTCGGAACACAACTTGGTCAGCGATATATATCTAGGCTTAAAGCGGAACATGCGTAAATTCGACACTGTCTTACTTCACTCAAACTGGAGCAGCTTCCGACGAAACTACTTAAGCAAAATTCCAACAGACGTAAACGCGTTGAGTTGTGGGCCAAAAACATGAAACGTTTCGGGAATTTCGGACGCCATTTCCCCCGCGCGACATCCGCAAAAATCCTCGCAGCGTGTGCCTCAGGCGATGGCGCAATTTGTTCTAAAAATAGAATTATTGTCCCATATCATGGGGACAACCCCAATACTAGAAATGGCGCGCGCTTACGGTCTCCGTCCCCGATTATGGCTCCCTGCTGCAGTTTGATGACCCTTTAATTTTCTTTCCTTCTATTGTCTTGCAATTTATTATGATACTCAAGTCTGGGAAAAGCCGAAATTGAACACGTGTCAAATTACGACGACTTCATTGCGATGATATTGATGACATAATGTTTGACTCTTCAACTCTACTTAAATTTGTTGGTGTATCATCTGAGTGGACTCGCGCAAACTTCGACGCGCTGCATTATAGGAACGTCCTCAAGCCCCTCCCCCCCTCCCTTGTTGGTGTATGATGAATCTTAAGTTACCTTTGGGAATCTTCGGTAATTTTCGGCCATTTTCGGAAAATGATCGGAAACGTCCGTGAGGTCTTCGGACACTCTTTAGAGGATCTTCGGAAATCTTCGGAAAATGGTGCGCACATTTTCGGAAAATCGTTGAAAACGTCATTATTTAGTATGTTTATCTACGTTTGAGTATTCGTGAATGTTTACTTTTCCTTTACATTAGGATTATAATATTAATTTAGTCTGCCGTGAATTATAATTTAGTGACTCTGTTAAATGGCTGTGACTGTCATTTCTGGCCCCCAAAATGCGTCCAAAACACTAAATTTGAATAAGTTTCGAGTAAGGTACTCAACTAACACAGTTGTCTTCACCTCTGATTTACTTTATTGCCTTCATTCAAATTGCTACAGTGTTTCCTAAATGAAACCATTTTCGAGGTGTCAAGATATGGTGCATGAGCACAGAGTGGTTTAAGCCAAAAGACCATACACATCTGCACACGCTTTCCCGGCGTTGTCGCTCTCTGTGTAACCCTTTAAATCCTCTCCATACCACATGCGCAGCTCGCTGTTACGGAAGATACAGTGAGGCTTCTTGGGAGCACAGAACACGAGAGCAGACGAAGACGACGTGTAACCTGCCAGATTATACCATCCAGTCTTACTGTTGACTACTGAGGCAGCAGGAGCCAGGATTCTGTTTTGCTCGTCAGTTAGGACGACATTAATGTCGGCAAGATTTGGAGTACATCCCCAGTAGCTATAAAGCTTTTTGTCACACGATACCGTTCCCGTGCGGTGCACCAGCATGAACTGGCTCACGAAGACGTTCTGATTGTAGGAAAAACGACCGTACTGGTTCCCTTGAGCTCCGAAGCAAACTGGAGACTTATTGAGCTTCACCCAGCGTGGACAGGTATTTGCTGAAGCTTCGTCTAACAACAGTGCGGTGGCCATCATGGAGATGAAAAGGAACTTGAACGACATGATCACGGTCGATCAATTGATTTGGATCTGAGACAAAAGGAAAATTGTAAGGCAGAGACAAACTCTAGTTTTTGGCAGAGTAAAGTTAACTGTTACTAATCCTGATTGGCGGCCGGAGAATCTGTCGAATCTCTTACCTTTTTGTCAGAAATTGAGGAAAAAACACTAACTGGTTGAATGTGGATTTGAAGGCTGAAAAGGTCGAATTACTTCCTGTCTGTAAGCGGTAGACCGTAATGAGAAAATGAGATGTGAATAGATGATTTTCATCCAACATTGCATCAGTAATGCCAACTCGAATTTTCTCGTTTGTAAAATGACTACCTTGATGCGCCGACGTCAGAGTTGCTAAATTTACCATAGCATGACAAGGGATGATTATGATTGGTTTCAATTCGAATGACTTTCACTTTGACGAAGGCTCGATAGTGCGCCCTTATACTCTTTTGATAATCACAGAGAGATACATGTTCTTTAATTTGGTTTTAGGCAGCCAGATTATAACATCAAATGTTCTTCGTTCGCCTATTTCAGACTCTTACAATAATACGATTGAGACGTGGAAACTCGCTTACGGAAGTTCATTTGGTTCAACAGAATTTACATACTGAGGTGTTTTCTGTCACTGAAAGTTCCTAAGGGAATGTCCACTTACGTACCGCCAGTCGTGGCACATAATGAAAATTCAAAATTTTTCATATTCCTTCCAGAGATAGCCTATGGTAAGCCTAGAAACGTGGTGGGATTTTTTTCTTGAAACATTTTTAAACCCGCCAAAAAATCACAAATTCGTTACGGTCCCACTGCACGTCTGGTAAAAAACACGCAAAATTTAGTGACTAATACTTTATCCTAAACTTCGCTCTGTTCAATTCGCATCACAATATCACTCCGGCCAGTTTGAGCCTAGAAACTTATTTCTGAGGGCTTTACAAGTCTTTTGAGGCAAATTATACTTCTGTGGGTTAATTTTCAAGGTCACGACCAACCGCTTGAAGTCACTAAAAATTCGCTTCCTCAAAATTCTTAATTATGCCCACTTTTTTAATCGGCAAATTCACCACTCGGTAAAACAGCAAAACGCCTAAAATTCTGACCTTTCGAAACAAGAAATGTCAGTGTAACACCTGGTATAAAAATTGTTTTCGGGCTTTTCATCAGCGCTGAGTACTAACGCTCTCAAAATCATGATAATCACAACACCAACATGCTGGAAACGAAAACAAAAGGCAAGTGCCTGTGACCAGATAATCAAAAGGAACGTGAAAATGTCTTCTTGCATTTGATTTCCTCGGTATTTGGACTTTAACTTTGGCAGAAAAGTCATGTTTAGCTCACCTTCTGTAAGATACTACATTCAAATATTAAGTACTGGTGTATTCAGAATCCTACACGATAACCATTGCGACGCATGGAGTTCGGCAAACTACATCCGATATTGACATTCAATCAATGACTCCGAGATAATCCGCCACATTCCTATCCCTTGTTCTTAAACAACAATCCATAGAAGTAGTGAAGCCTTCCAGCGTCAGTCCCTTGCTTGCTAATGAGAAATACTTATGTTCTGTTCTCTTCGCTCACGTTGCATAACCGAAATGTAAATACGGCGTCCGATTTAATTTGTTACGCAATGGTCACTTGATAGGATTTTGTCACGTGTCAAAAATGGATATGTTCGGTCAAGATGGCTGGATATTGGCCAAGCTCTTTTTTTGCGAGTTTATGGACCGAGACGGAGTCGAGGTCCATAAACTAGCAAAAATAAAAAAATAAAAAATAAAACAAAATAAAGAACGAGGCCAATGTCCAGCCATCTTGACCATTTCTACTAACTATGTCTTGACCGAACAAGCTTGGTCAATAAAGAATTTATTCATAGTTAGTAATAATATTGGACTAGCCCAACCAATCACGAGCTCCGTTCGCTGGCGAACGGAGGTTTTCAAAATCCAGGGGTTTGTCTGCAAGCGTTTCCTTCCTTCCCCTCTCCCACCCCCCTCTTTCTTTTTTTTTGGTTCTCGTCCCATTTTCCGCGCAGACAAAACACTGAAAATCCCGTTCCTCGGTCTTTCTTTGCTTCCAAACCCCACGGAAACGCTTGTTACGTAGGCTAGCGCGACTCATGCTGTGTGGCTACTGTGTTGCTCAAAGTCTCTGTTCAGTTTTGCTTTTACAAGCACGTATTTCAGTGATTTTCCTTTGCTATAACAGATCAAGGGTGGCTCCTTGAGTATATCTCTGAGTATTTGTATTTAAAAGTGCCATTTGTGCGTGATTATGCTTTCCAAAGTTTGGTACTGACGGTTGAGTGAAATTGCCCGACACAAAGGGTAGTAGTTCCTTCCGCAATTTTCGATTTCTGTTTTAGAGCTTCTTTTCTGTCTTTATATTTAACTTCTCGGAGGGTCTTTTCTACCATTTGCTTCGGGTAGCCTCTTGAGATCAGGCGCGTATTGAAATTTTCAATATTCTCTTCAATGTATTTCACAATAAACCTCACGCAAGTAAATGGTAGTTTATGGGTCAATTTTATCACTTATTTCACGGTTATTCAAACAAAAACTTACATTTTCCATGTATCAACACTGCCAAAATCCATTCGCAATAAAACAACGGCGAAAAAGAGTTGATCTCTCCCCCAAACCATGTTTTTGGGCGTCGAAACAACTTTTCGCCATACATTTCCTTCTAGCGACTTGCAATGTTTGCCCCCTGACGATCCCAGAGTTCTTTGCGCAAACACGGGTATCCGATTACTGGCAACTCATTCATTAAGGGCTTCTTTGATCTTACGTTGGAAATTAGTGAGAGCCGAGTCTAAGATGTAAAAACAATTAAAAGAGCATATATTCTTACATGACTCAGAACCCTAAAGATGTTTATAGATATGGGAATTGCGATCCGAGAGTAAGTGCTCACGAACCTTGGCATGACATCCTGCACATGTAAATTTGTAAACCACCTGGGAACGGAGCGTATTGGGGATCGAGCACTTCACACTGAACATGTTACTTAACTTATGGGAAGGGAAGGCTAACCTAATGTCTAAATCCTCACAATATTTCTTTTTCATCATGTGCCACATATTTCCGATATGGCTCGGTGTTATGGACATTCCCTCTTAAGTAGCGTGAAAAATTGGCGGCATATATGAAGAGAACTTCAAATTTGAAATAAAAATAGGAGGGAGGGGGTCCGGTATTCGTTTAGGAGCAGGAGGACCTTCAGTAAGCCCCATAATTCCTAAAATTATCTGCTTTCAGAAACGTTTATATCTGAACGATTCACCTTACGCTTTGTAAGAGCAGAAAAATAGGGAGAAAGTTAAGGGAAAAATACAACAATGGATCTTTTTAATCAATGTTAAGGAGCAATTTGACGTACATTCATGATAAAGGCACTGATATTTAGTCGACAGGAATACAATATGTTCCAAGCACGCAGTGTTCTTGAGGCCACATATTAAGGCCATTTATACGAGAAAAATAAGCCGCGGCTTACATAAGACGCGAACTTACCGTATAAACGGTACATTTTGGTCAGTTCACCTCTTACACAAGCCGCAGATAACATAAGCCGCGGCTTGTGTAAGACAAGGGTTTTGAGCTAGGCTTAATTAAGCAGCGGCTTATATAAGACGCGAAACCACTGGTATAAATAGTAGCGCGGCTCACGTAAGGCACGCGAACTGACACTGCGCAAGTACAACTTTTTCCCGCGCTCGAGCCGCGCTCGAGGGACAGCTCGCGCAATTCCCCGATTGCTATGACAACCATCACAAAAGCGAGGCATTAGTCATGAATAAGGCGTGAACCATTTATCGAGCAATTGCGTCTTATATAAGCCGCGCTCGTATAAATGGTCCAGTTCGCATCTTATGTTAGCCGCGGCTTGTGTAATCTGCGGTTTATTTTATCCGTTTAAATGGCCCTAATATTTTTTCAAGTGCTACCTATGCTCTCATTTTTAATGATAAGTTTTTACTCTGCAATAGAAATTGGTCCACATTCATTGTGTAGAAAGAAGGTGATCTCTGCATGCAAATCAAATAAAAAAAACTCTTTAGGTCCCGCTACTCGTTTCCGAGGAAAAAACGATGATTTGTCTCTCGCAAGCCAAGCCTTTTAGAAAAAGCCATCATATTGTAGATTTTGTGTATGTGGACGCGCTCGTGAGACGTCAAAATCGTGCGCCGTAGGGATGCGCAATGCAATTCCGAGAAATCGCCTTAAGAGGAAGAACAGCTAGAACCAACTATGCAATCTTATTTTTTCACTTAGCTTCTTTCCTCTCCTCTGACTCTTGTGCATTAGCTCCCGAAACGATCCTGTTCCTGAAATGATATCCAAATTATTACCCGATATGACAAGACCCAAGTTAGAAACGGAGAAGCGTGTAGTACTGCTGATCGTGATATCACTTCAGAGCATTGAATTTCAAAATAAAATAGATAGTCAAAATTTGTAGGCAGTGTTTGCACTGTTCACCAGCACTACAGAAAGGCGAGGTGGCTAAAATTTACAATTAAATAAACTCAAAGATGGTACATGAAAAATTTTAAGCTAGTTTATCTGTCACAGTACCGTATTGAAGTTTATCATTACCGGGATTTGAGGGGGGAAGGGGAGGGGATGTTAAACATAGCGACAAGCACAAAATGAAGTAGTATTAGGTGAGTCAAGCGAAGCGGAGAATGTGCCGTACGTTGGATATAGGGTACTTATTTGGGACGGGGCGATATGGGGGTTGGACTTTGCTGACATGACGTGTGTGCCTTCTCATGAATCTTAAAGCTTGTGCATAGTCCAAAGGTAATTTTGGGCAATTTTCTGCTTTTGTTTTGGCTAATTGGTTTCCTTTCTTCCTTTATTTTGCCTCTTTCTTTCTCTCGCTTCGACTGAATCTTCTAAAGAACTCGGAAATCTGCTAATTACGTTCAGTGAAGTTGGTCAAATTGGCCACATGCACGTGGCAGCTCTTTTTCTGAACATCCCAGTTTTTGATATTAAAATCAGTATTAATTTCGTCTTCTAAATTCTGAATGCCTGACTCTTCTAAATGGCTGTGGCCGTCATGCCTCCGAAATGCGTCTAAAACGCCGCCTGATTCGCAAATATATTTTTGCAACCGATGCAAATGCTCGCAAGAGCCTTAGCAGAAAGCTTGAGGTTCCTTTTTTGAAGGCGGAATTGTTTCGAGTCAACTAAAACAGCTGTCTTCACCTGTGAGTTACTTTATTGCTTTCATTCAAATTTCTACAGTGTTTCCTAAAAAAATCATTTTCGAGGTTTCAAGATATGGTGTATGAGCACAGAGTGGTTTAAGCCAAAAGACCATACACATCTGCACACGCTTTCCCGGCGTTGTTGCTCTCTGTGGAGCCCTTTAAATCCTCTCCATACCACAGGCGCAGCTCGCTGTTACGGAAGATACAGTGACGCTTCTTGGGAGCACAGAACACGAGAGCAGACGAAGACGAGGTGTGTCCTGCCAGATTATACCATCCATACTTGTTGACTGTTGAGGCAGCTAGAGCAAGGATTCTGTTTTGATCGTCAGTTAGGACGACAGCAAGGCCAGTATGATTTGGAGTACATCCCCAGTAGCTATAAAGCTTTTTGTCACACGATACCGTTCCCGTGCGGTGCACCAGCATGAACTGGCTCACGAAGACGTTCTGATTGTAGGAAAAACGACCGTACTGGTTCCCTTGAGCTCCGAAGCAAACTGGAGACTTGTTGAGCTTCACCCAGCGTGGAGAGGTATTTGCTGAAGCTTCGTCTAACAACAGCGCGGTGGCCATCATGGAGATGAAAAGGAACTTGAACGACATGATCACGGTCGATCACTTGATTTGGATCTGAGACAAAAGGAAAATTGTAAGGCAGAGGCAAACTGTAAAGCGAGGTAAATTTAACTGTTACTAATCCTGATTAATATTTTGCAAACAGTTGAATGTCGTTGGCGGCCGACGAATCTGTCGAAACTCTTACCTTTTTCTAGACAATGAGGAAAAAGCACCGACTCGTTGAATGTGGATTTGAAGGCTGAACAGGTCGAATTGCTTCTCGTCTGTGAGCGGTAGACGGTAATGAGAAAAGGAGATGTGAATTGATGATTTTCATCCAACATTAAATCAGTAATGACCAACTCGAATTTTCTCGTTAGTAAAATGACTACCTTGATGCGCCGACGTCACGGTTGCTAAATTTACCATAGCATGACAAAGGATGATTATGACTGGTTTCAATTCAACTGACTTTCACTTTGACGAAGGCTCGATAGTGCGCCCTTATACTCTTTTGATAATCACAGAGAGATACATGTTCTTTAATTTGGTTTTAGGCAGCCAGATTATAACATCAAATGTTCTTCGTTCGCCTATTTCAGACTCTTACAATAATACGATTGAGACGTGGAAACTCGCTTACGGAAGTTCATTTGGTTCAACAGAATTTACATACTGAGGTTTTTTCTGTCACTGAAAGTTCTTGAGGGAATGTCCACTTACGTACCGCCAGTCGTGGCACATGATGAAAACTCAAAATTTTTCATATTCCTCCCAGAGATAGCCTATGGTAAGCCTAGAAACGTGGTGGGATTTTTTTCTTGAAATATTTTTCTAAAATAGTTTTGAAACCTACCAAAAAATCACAAATTCGTTACGGTCCCACGTCTGGTCAAAAACACACAAAATTTAATGACTAATACCTTATCATAAACTTCGCTCTGTTCAATCCACATCACAATAACACTCCGGTCAGTTTGAGCCTAGAAACGTATTTCTGAGGGCTTTACAAGTCTTTTGAGGCAACTGGTTAAGGCTGATTTCCAAGTCAGTTGATATTGTTCACTTTATTACGGTACAAGTGCAGAAATGGTCAAGCCTAGATAGGTGAGCAAGAGGTTTGACTTGTTTGATGTAAAGCACATTTCAATCACCTGTTGCCGGGTGCAAACTATCGAACGCATGATGGGTCGATTAAGTAGACCGTTAGGCGCCCTTGAAAACAATTTTTGTATTATCTCTTCAGTGCTATATAACTCCATTTGTTCAGGTCACAGAACAAAAGATACTTAGAAACTGGCGAAGAGGTAAAAGCCACTGGTATTAAGAGCAACTACTATCAAACGCAGATAGACCGGCTCAGTGAGTGAGGTCGAATTTGGCTTAATGTCCAATTTATGCTACGTACCTCTTTACATTATTCAAAATATTGCTCTTTCTGTTCTTTTGAATACGCTAGTGAACTCTAAGGGCAAATAAAATGGCTGTCTCTTATTCAGTTTGCCACCTTTGTGATATTTGGTCATGTTTGCTTCTCTGACAACATTTATAACTCTTCAAATGTTATCAGAGAATGTCGGTCAATTTACGAAAAAATAAATTCCTTCTGACTATTCAAAATATTTGAAAATTACGGGCGCCGCTATGAAAAGCACGGTGAAAATACCTACTTGTACTTGTTTTGATGAGTGTCGTTCTTGTTAAAAACTGAGACCGACTGCTTAGTCAGTGTTATGTGTGAAGTTCTTATAATAAATTGATTTATTTAAGACTATAAACACACAACCTTACCGGCGAACTAAGAGGTTGTGCTTTTGAACACCAAAAGCTATATGCCAACATATATTATCTTGTGTGAAAGAACTGTATCGATACTGACGACGTACACAAAACATTTAATATTACTTTTCATTTAATTAAGAACCGTGCTCATAACAGTTGTTGAATACAATTGTTTTGAAAGGCGTTGTTTTCAAAGCGGTTCCGACATTTACCTGTAGTCAATAATTTGAGCGTGAAAGCTATGTTTGTTTCGAGTAGTTATGAGCATTTGTGAGTTTTTTGTCGAAAATAAAAATATTTACAGTTCCAAATATTTACAGTTGGTGGACTTGATTTTAAGAGTGGTTTTATATTTGTATGTTCTTTTCGTTTTTCTTCGGGAGTAGAACGTTTTCAGTGTCTTACGCCAGCAATATATAGCCGTTGATCTCCATGCATTTAAATTTTGAAAAACATATATGTCGAAAGAGCTGGAGATGAACTTCTCTTTTGGACAGCTGACAGCAATCTTCCATACTCTCTTTATTTTTTTGAAAGAATATCGAGGCTGAAGTTTGCGAAATTTTAAGAATATTTTAAGAATTAACCCAAGGCCGGCTGAAATTTTGAAAAGAATACAATTATGTGTGTTGCCCCCTTCCCTATCCAATACAATGTTGAACCTCAAGAGAAATTGTCTTCAACAAACGCGCTCAACGTTTTGGCTGTGGGAAGAGGCTGGGCAAGTGAAATTGCATTCGCGCGCGACTGTCACAAGTGCAAATTCACGGTCCCAAGATTTTTGTCCATGATTGTAGAATGGATCATATAATTTTCCGGGTTCTCGGAAAATTTGTCTTTGTCTGTTTTGTCTTTGTATATCAAATTTGTCTTTGTCTATTTTGCGATCAAGAAACCAATTGTGCTTCACCGCGAGTTTTCAATCGAGTTTCTTTGATCTTCCTTTTTCCCCTACTTATAGTATTAATAAAAAGGGGGACAGGCTAGGAGGGCGGGAGCCCGGGAGAGTAAGTGGCGGGAGGCGAGAGAGGATAGGGCGGGAAGCGGGAGTTCTAAGAAGGAATCATTTGTCAAGCGTTAAAATACTTTCAAAAACGAGAACCCAAGATGTTTTCTTACTTACATTTAGCTTATTTCGAGACTTCTGGACCGACGGGAAAATGAAAATTCGCCTTTGGGCTGAAAAACTGAGGCTTACTTCCGGTAAAATTGGAAACCCGGTGGTTACGTCATAGGTCACGAAATGTTGTCACTTAAGCTGTCAAAAGACGTGAGCAAGAGGAGCAAGGCTAAAGAGAAAGGGAAAAACGAAAAGAAACGCCTAAGGATTACGCAGCTAAATGACGAGGATGTGTTTTGAGTCTCCTTATTTACAGGGGACGGTAGCAAGACGGACGAAAGCGAAAGTCGGGAGATAAAGGTAAGGGAAGCGGGAGAGCAGGGTACGGAAAGCGGGAGGTTGTCCCCACCCTCCCTCACAACAAAGGATAGAGACAGGAGAAACGTTATTGAATGATTCAGCCTTTATTTATCCTCTTGTTACATTTTTTGAAGTTCTCAAATTACCCACATTTACCAGAATCCCAACCGCGCATTCCGCATTTACTCAATACCCACATTGACTAACTTATTTCTCGGCTTTTATTTTCCCAATTACCATTTTAATACTAAGTTAAGGCCGTCATTCTATTGTCGAGACTTCATTGCTGCAATCGATTTCCTGGGAAAAGAAGAGATGTTTATAATTACTCGGGGTTAAACATTATTCATAACATAACATTGCTAGCGAGGAGCTTTGAAAAGTAGCAGAACGTTGGAACCCGTTAAATTATATAACAATGATTACAAATGGAGTTAATTTTTTAACAAAACAGGCCAGTCTTCAGATCAGTCTATTCCATCTCGTAAAATAGATGTGAGTTATTTATTTGTTCTTGTGGAGGCTAACGACTGCTGTTGAATTTAAGGTGTAATTTGCCTATTATTTTGTTTTTAGTTTATATAGGTAAGACAAGAAACTGCATAAACACCAAACTTAATCTCATGGCTCGACTACTCAGTACATTCTTAGTTGAATCCATACCGGCAGCAGCATTTGTTTGTCGGAACTGGGCAAGGGTATATATCTCTGCAATCATGAGGTATATCTGGTGGGCAAGGGTCATCAATGTATGTGCACACGCCATGCGGCCAGTCACATGGCATGGAACGTTCCACTGTAAAAGTGAATAAATTATTAACATGGATTAATGCATAGACATGCATAATCTTTGCAGAAGCGTTTGTGGTTGTTAAGCCTAAAGAACATGCAAGGCGTCAGCGGAATTGTAACTCCTTAGCCACTTGACATAAAAGTAATGACTAGCCACTCCCATTGTGTTCCTTCTACTTTTGATTTTCATTCATATGTTATAATATTTACTTTTAAATCTATTTTTCGGTTATGTGGAACACCTGTGAATTAGCTGATGTAACATTTCATCATATAACGTCACCTGAATAGCTAGGCGTATTACACAATAAACTTGTATTGTTGTTGTTGTTGTTGTTGTTCCAGTCCTCACGCAGGAATATAGAACAACAGGCCGTTTCATTTACTTGGGACGAAATTCTCCATGGCAACCAAAGACTAATTTGGCAGCATTACTTTGCCAAATTCGGATTAAAAAATGTTTCCTACCTTTTAACTTTTTTTCACACTTTTAGAAAATTTTTTTCGCTTCTATTGACATTTTTTTTTCTGAATTTATGAAAACCGTGTTAAAGACTTTGCACCAAAATAGCGGGCATGTTTTTGAAAAAACGGTTAGAAAATGTACATTAATATGGCCATGTCGCACCGAGAGTGCTATCTACCTCGTGTACTCTTAATAGAGTCCATACCATACCTATACAAGCCTTTAAAGTCGCTGCAAATGAGTCGAACGAGCCAAACAAAACTAAATTAGAGCTTAAATTGATCATTTGGTTCGCCGCGGCACTAATTTAGACAGGCTTAACCTCTGCGATTTCACCTAAATGACCTCACTATGTCTTTACTGTGGGTTAAATTAGCCAGTCACGCTAACAAGAGCATGGTAAGCAGTGGAATCGGTTATTTACCTCTATATTTCAGCCAAAAAGTAGCCGTTACGTGACATTTCATTTCAATATCTGACCGGATTCGCAAAAACATAGCCATAGAATTTGACTTGTCACTGATAATCTAACTTGCTACAATTCTGTCCTAGAGCTAGCTTTCCACGAGGCTTATCGTAGCTCAAATGGCAGCAAATAACTCTCCTGTATGCCTTTTGAGGTCAGGAAGACTAAATTCACCGTCTTTTCGTTGAATCATGAATTGTACAATTTAATTAAGAGTGCTTTTAACATGAAATTGGAGTCTAAATCGACACGAACGTACAGATATCAAAAGCGGGGGAGAGCTAATCTATCGCTTTCTAAAGGCCTGCATCGTCCTAAATGGACTGAACAAGAACTTCCTACATCGAGAATCGATTGAACTTCAGACAACAGTAGGCCATAGTTAGCAGTAAGCGAACACTCAACATGTTGTCGTTACGTCAATTATCGCCCGGAAGCCACGCAAATAAATTTTTCCGCGCTAGCGAATCACAGACAGTTCTGACACTTAGCTAAGCCGAGAACGCCTAAAATTGATAAAACAAGGAAATTCTACTCACGATCAGCGCTTGAACTCATGTTCTTCTCTCTCCTCGTGGCCATGTTTTGCTCGCAAATAGCAATGTCCCGGATGTACTTCAATTTTGTCGAGCGCGGAATGGCACATCCAGATTTCCACAGTCTTTAGCTACATCAAAGTTCAAAGCAAATCGCTGACGCCAACAGCAGCTAGAAATGTCTAGTCCATTGCACGTCTAAGCCCTAAATTGATGTGGCTAAAGAGTTTTGCTGTCTAAAGCAAGCACAACATTATCGCCACAGGGCAAACGGCCTTCTGTTACGGGACTAAACGTGACCCGTGCAGTTTACACATCTCCTCAGGCCCGCCTCACGTACGATAATGGACGACGCTTACTAGCAAATCGTTAGACTTGGGCCTTCATTGGACTTAATGATGTCCTCGGGCAGACTTCCTTTAGACAGCAAATACAGCAAATACAGAACGCTAATCGGCCTGCATCGTTCCTTGTCAGAGTCACCGCGCGAACTGAATTCAGGCGAGTGTAGCCTGGGCTAAACTTAACGCAAATTGAAAAAGGGTCGGGGGGGGGGGGGGGGGGGTCGATAAATAATGAAAAAAATACCTAAATAAATGAAACATGCGGCAAGGAGTTTCTACATTTCATGCTAGGTAAGATTTACAAGCTGCTGTCATAGCGAAAACAGAAAAAAAAAAAAAAAAAAAAAGAAATGAAAGAAAAAAAAAAATCAAAAAACACCTGATTCAGTCTTTAACACCGTTTTCATAAATCCAGACATACATACATATATATATATATATATATATATATATATATATATATATATATATATATATATATATATATATATATATATATATATATATATATATATATATATATATATATAGGAATGATTTACTACAGCAACGCGGAAAACAATCGAAGAAATTATTTCCGTTTGTTCTCACATTTAATCCTAATTTGCCTAATGTGAGTAGCATAATTAGAAAACATTTGTTGATTTTGCAATCCAACCCTAAATTGAAAGAACTTTTCCCTCAAGGCTCTATCATACCATCTTTTCGTAGAACAAAAAACCTGAAAGAATTATTAGCACCATCTCGTTTTAAAACCGCCGATGAGGGACAAACAATTCAGCCAAACAATGGCTGCTTTAAATGTGAAAGAAATAGATGCGATCTCTGTCGAAATTTCTTTGTTGAATCTAAATCATTTCTAAGTTTTAAAACGGGCAGAAAATACACCATTCATTCAAGGCTTTCTTGTGATTCTAAAAACGTGATCTATTTAGTTTCCTGCAAGAAATGTCGTTTACAGTACATAGGATCAACTACCACCGATTTTCGGGTTAGGTTTCGTAACCACAAGTCTGCTATGCTCACAAACAAAACCACTTGTGAGGTAGCAGTACATTTCAATAAAATTCCACACTCCTTGGATGATTTTGAATTCCAATGCATTGATCAGGTGCAGGCCCCTAATGACTCAGACGAGATCGATAGGTTTTTAATTACGAAAGAGGCTTATTGGAGTGCTCAACTGTTCTCTTTGGCTCCCCATGGCTTAAATAAAAGAAAAGAATTTCACTCCAAAAACAGAATTTGTTATAATTAACTTTCTCTTGTGTAAATATGCGTTCGCGCCATAAGGCAGTTCAAAGGCCCTTCCTTGGATTTTGTCAGCTTTTTGGGTGTTAGGTATGCTCAAAGGCCCTGCCTGGGATCTTATTACAGCTTATTGTTTAAGGGCCCCTCCAGGGATTTTGTTGTTTGTCAACCCTTTAATGCTCCAAAGGCCTCGATTTGGGATTTTGTTATTAACCTTGTCCAGCGTAAACGTAGGTTTCTTCTTTTTTTTTTTTTTCAACTGCTTATCTTTGCAAACTATTTTTCCCGTTATATTTACCGCATTGCAAGAGTCCGTTTTATCTATTTTAACTCTTTTAGTTTTTAGGTTGAATTTAACCTAGTTCTGCAATTATCACGCTCTATAATGTAATTTATGCACAGTATTGTATTCTTTTCGTTTGGTCTATTAATTATCCCCCTGTATGACGCAATTTATAGTACAGCATTCTATTTCTCGTTTTGCATTTTCTCCCTGTATTGTATTAATCACGATGTATTAATAGCACAATATTGTATTTTTCATTTCGTTACGTAATCTCCCACACTGTAACCGTATTTAAACTTAGTTTTCGTCCTTTTTCTCTTGTAACTGATGAAGGTCTAAGACCGAAACGTTTTTCTATTAAATTTTTAACTTTTTAACTTTTTTTACCGTCAGAAGTTGTCCGTCCTTGCTTTATCAAACGTTTATATATATATATATATATATATATATATAACGTAACGAACTTGTATCGTCTTGCCGCCACAGAAACAAAGCGTTACTACGTAACAACTAAACATTTAAACATTTAAATTTTCTTATAGTATTTAACCGATGGTTTTGAATATTCTTATCATTTAAATCCCCTGAAGAGTGAGCGATCACGAAACAGGCTTGTCGGGATGAAAGTGTAGTTTTTTTCTATTTTCAATACATATATATATATATCCTCTAAGTTTTGGTAGTATTACTTTATAAATACTCTCAAAGTTACAGAGGAGGCGGATCTTGCCCAATTCCCCTCTCCACAATCATGATTCTTGCATAAACTGCTTTGCTTTTATTATTATGCTACGTGCTTACGCTGACGACAGCAACATTTGTTTGTAGGCAGAGGGTAGTTGTAGTCAGTTTGGCATTCGTACGGTATATCTGGTGGACAAGGGTCGTCATAATAGACACGCACTCCGTTTGGGTAGTCGCAAGTTGGGAGATCGTTAACAAGAAATATTGCGAAATGAAAGTATGGGCACCATATTAATGCGTTTGTAGTAAAGTTCTTAAAGAATCGAGGAGTTTAACGGGATTTGCACACATGGCCACTTTCCTCTCAATGGTCTGCTACACTTTCCTTACGTGTGTACTAACCTGGATTCTTGTGAGCGTAAGCAGTGATCCCCCAAATAACCAGCAGGATGAAAAGATGAAACTTCACAGCCATGTTTGACCTGCAACAGACAAGCAAGTTGCACAGTTTTTTCCGTAGACTGCGAACAGTCTCTTTTCCTCGAAAACCGTGGGGAAGAACCTACGGATTTCGAGGAAAAGAGAGATACAACGGTCAGTCGACAATAACGAAGCGAAAAGTTACCTCACCTTCGAATATTGTCTGCCGACATCTCTGCTTATCTCTTATGTTAAAACTATTTTCAATCATTGATCTGGAAAAGTAGGCAGAAGTGGAGTACGACTGCGTCGCATTTTAACTTGTATTTTTGGGGAAATTAATACTTAATGTAAACGTGTTTTGACACTCCGAAATTTGCGCGTTCCGCAAAGTCAAATTACCAACTCGTCGTCTTCATTAACATCTTTATAACTCTTTAAGAGCTGTGAGCTAACTATTCAGTCATTGTTTATACCTTTATAACCCAAATTGACCGGCAAATTGTCGATCCCGGCCTAAATATAATTATACAACGCGGCGATCTCGACTGGCGACCCGCACTTCGAAATGGAAAAAAATATGTACTTCGCAGCCGTCCAAATCGTAGCTAGACTCCGAATTGTAATGCTAGATGATACAGTTCTTTCACTTAAATTTCTTGTCCAGTTTTGATAAAATATGAATCACAAATAACCCGAAAATGTTTTGACTGCCCTCGAAGCTCCGTCAAAAGTCTCTTGAGTGTTTTAGATGGTTCCCGAAGTGACGTCACTAGTGGCCCGACCCAGATCCCACTTTGCGCGGTCGTGAACATAGAAATTACATGTTTAAACGCCTGTAGAAACGTAGGGATTTTATCAATCGAGATAATTTTTTCGCTGTAGTAATCAGGGAAACTAGTAGATTTTATTAAAAGAAAAAGATTTGGGGGGGTTAGTGGCATTTTAAGGATGGAGCAGATTAACATGGACTACAAACGACAAAATTGAAAAAATTTAGGCTAACATTTATATTTTCAAGGTGCGCAACTGTGACGTAGCTCCCTGAACACTCAACGACCTAACCCAAAGCTTATTCAGCAAGTCAGGCTACTTTCAAAGGCCTCTGTTTAACTCAAAATACTGAAGCATAGTTTGATGTCCCAACTTAGCTTGAAAATTGGAACTTGAGACGGTGGATGAATACGCAATATCAAATACTCTCTTCAAGTGCTGATGAAGACTGCAAGACACACTCTTATTTATTCCCCATAGGCTGCATAATTTATGTGTTTTTGAGAGGCGGTTGCCTTTTAGAACATGAACAACATACACGTGAAAAAACATTCCTACATGTTGATCTGGCTACATCGACTACAAAATTATTAACTGTCTGGCGGTGTGCGTTTATATAGCTGTTTATTTCCCAATCTTCCTCTGTAGAGGATGCTTTTAATTTCGAATATCCCCCAAGGCCAAATGAATATTTTAAGCTTCATCTCTAAACAGCTTAATTATTTTTAAATTCCTGCGTCCTAATTTCAGTTCTCTTCTCATATATTTTTGCTTGACGAAAAAAGACTTAGTTCTGTAAGCCAAAATGTAACAAAGATTTCACACTGGATAAATAGATTGCACAAGAGCTAGATGTAAAACCCAACCATTTAGATTCCCCAGTTGTTAGTGGTGGAATTCCCGTTACGTTACCTAAGACTTATTGATAAAGGACAATAATTTTACTTTTTATTAAAAAATGCAAGTCGCCGGCTCTCTTTCTCGCGAGGATATCCGATGGGTTCTCGGTATAAATATATTCTTAATGATACAGGTGAAGTAAGCTGTAATGCCCGTTTGGATAAACTTCCTTGCAAACCCGAGAAAAGTCTTTTTAATCAGTCTGCTTTAAAGTCTTGGGTGCGGCCATGGATTCTTTCTCCAGGGACGAATATAAATGTAAGGAAAAATGATTCGGAGCAACTGGAAATCACGAGAACTGTTGTTAAAGGCCGAAATCCTAGAGTAAGCTGTCACCTTTGGATCATGCGAAAATGTTTAAGAACATCAGGGAAGTAACAAATGATAAATAATACCTCCTTGATTTTGTTTTGATAGTTATATCTTTGTTCTAGAAGGTTTCCGGTGCTATAAACTTATTGACAACATTTTCACTCGTACTGATTATGAAACAGTTGCCAATAATTGTTTTGTTAACAACCTTCTTAATAATTCTTTCAAACTCGTTGAAAGGTTTCCGACATTCTAATTTTTTAAATAATTTTTGCGTGGAGAGTATTTTTATCTGTATTAGTTTTGAGCGGTTTTGTAGTTTGAAAAGAACCTCTCGATGTTGCTAGTATGCGGCAGGCTTTTTTAGTTTTTTTGTCGGTACATTTTTGTTATTAGGGTTTTACTGTCCATGTTTTTAAGGCAAGTTGAATAAATATTTGGGGGAAAAGTGAGACGGGCAAAACAATGAAACTTGTTTCTTTATGTTACCTTGCGTGAAACAACTGTATCGATACTGACGACGTAAACAAAACATTTAACTATAAATATTTCTATTTATTTAAGGACTGTGCTCTTAACACGTTTCTCTCAAAAATTATTTTGAAACTGAGGCGTTGTTTTTAAAGCGGTTCCGACATTTACTTGTGGTCAATAATTTGAGGGTTAAAACTATGTGTATTTTGAGTAGTTATGAGCGTATGTGAGTGTTTTATTGAAAATAAAAATATTTACAGTTTCCCTGGCATGCAGGATAAACTTAGCCAAACTTGGTGGACTTAATTTTAACAGTGGTTTTATATTTGTATGTTCTTTCCTTTTTTGTTCAGGAGTAGAACGTTTTCAGTGTCTTTCCAAGGCAATAGATAGCCGTTCCGATCCCTGCTCCTTCCATTTTAATTTCGAAATACATATGCCACAGAATTCCGAAAGTAATGGTCCCTCTGAAAATAACAGCTCCCCGAATGAACGTTCCTTTTGAACCCCAAAAGCAATGGTACCCCGAGATACTCCCTTTTTCGTTTTTGGCTTTCCTGTGACGTTGTGAAAATTGTCAAATCAAAACTAATGATACTCAAAAGCTTTTCTAGATGATCGGAGTCTCGATTGCACAATGTTCCTAGATATCACTATCGGACAAAGGTCTTGGTAATTTCTTTGTTATACAAAAGTATACTTCTGTGGGTTCAGTAATTTTCAAGGTCACGACCAACCGCTTAAAGTCACTAAAATTCGCTTCCTCAAAATTCTTAATCACGCACACTTTTTCAATCGGCAAATTCACCACTCGGTAAAACAGCAAAACACCTAAAATTCTGACCTTTCGAAAGAAGAAATGTCAGTGTAACACCTGGTATAAAAATTGTTTTCGGGCTTTTCATCAGCGCTGAGTATTAACGCTCTCAAAATCATGATAATCACAACGCTAACCTGCTAGAAACGAAAACAAAAGACAAGTGCCTGTGACCAGATAATCAAAAGGAACGTGAAAATGTCTTCTTGCATTTGATTTCCTCGGTATTTGGACTTTAATTTTGGCAGAAAAGTCATGTTTAGCTCACCTTCTGTAAGATACTACATTCAAATATTAAGTACTGGTGTATTCAGAATCCTATACGATAACCATTGCGACGCATGGAGTTCGGCAAACTAGATCTATATTGATATTCGATCAATGACTCCGAGATAATCCGCTATATTCCTATCCCTTGTTCTTAAGCAACAATCCATAAAAGTAGTGAAGCTTTCCAGCGTCAGTCCCTTGCTTGCTAAAGCGAAATACTTATGTTCTGCTCTCCTCGCTCATGCTGCATGCTGAAATGTAAATACGGCCGCCGCGTCCGATGTCGACTTAAGAGCCACTGCCTGTAAATATGGAGAATCCGACGACAGGTCGGGAAATTCGGATTTTCTTTTATTGCGTCAAAAAGACCCTTTTGGTTAAGTATTTTCAGAAATAAACTTTCAAAGTTCCAGCGACTTCACATTTTTGTGAAATCTAGGAAAGTTCGAAATGCCGCTCAATCAACTAAGATGGCCGATGGAATTTATGCAAAATTGCACGTTTTCAACAGGCCAGTACAGAAAGAAGGGAACTTGCCTGGATTTCATATTCACACAGTTTGTAATTACACTTTGGTCATTCCTCTGAGGTAAAAGTCATCTTGAAGTAAATATGTTTTGTCTACTTCTTGGCCGTTTGAAAAATACAACTATCGCAGTTTAATTTACATGAGTAAAATTTCAACTGATTTTAGAGGGTCATAACTCTTCTAGTATACGAATCTCTCAACAAATAAAAGGTTCTAAAAAACGAGCTATGCTATAGGTATACCATATCTAAATGGCTAGTTTGGCCCGTCAAAATTAAACACGCTAGACGAAAAACTATAAAGGGTACTTTGACCAATTGCGCCTTTTTTGGACGAGCGAGCAAGAACTTCGATTTCGCAGTCATCTTTATGAACATAAAAGAAGAGTAAAGCAACCGAATCAAATTGGCCAGGCATCGATACTATTTTTTCATACCACGTAAGAAGGCGACTGGAATATTCTAGTGATAAACTGTAGGGAGTTTTGGTTTTCAGTCTGGTTCACATAGACCTTAAACAATAAAAGTGATGAATACTTGTGACAAAATAGTTCGTGGTTGCAAAAATGATATCAATCAGTGTAAATTCTTCCCCTTCTTTGCTACGAAACTGTTCTCCTAAGAACGCGTCTCCGAGATGGAAAAACTGCCGGAATGTTAACATAGAAGCCAAGAGTAACAGGAGTTCTTTAATGATTTGATTCTGGTTGAGCGCTCTCTGTTAAAACGTTTCATGTGGACCATGTTAATGCATTCTGCGAAACCAAAGGAAATGAGTTTCAGAAAGAAACTCACAATTTCTTCTAGTTTGCCTAGAACTGGTAGCATGGAGTTGAAGGTAAATTTGAAATGTAACAAGTCTAGTAACAAGAAACACTGCCGCGCAAGAATTTTCTCCTTGAAGGTCTTACCTTAAGTGCTCTTCCGAGATAATCCAAAACTTCTCAACAGCTTAGCTCCCTGTGGAGAACTGAATGCTCTCTGTCGCTTTGCCTTGATTTAAGTAGGCCTAATAATGAAATTTTTAGCTACGAAATTGATAGCTGTAAATTTGAAAATTCAAATTATTAAAGCTCAAGTTGCAACTGCTAATACCCGCCGGCGCTTCTAGATACTGAAAAATAGCGCATGCCGAGCTACATTCGCCTGGGGTAGGCTTCTTAATATTTACTTAACGACAAATTTTCATCGAGGGGGAAAAACTGAATATTTGTATTTGAACAAGAAACTTTAAGAAACTTCAGATCATCCAGAGTTAATGTCAAGTCTTACTAGCAGTCTTGCATTCCTAACGTCAATTTTAAGTTTAATGTTGTGTGTAAAAATTACGCTCAAAGATTAGAGTTGTAAACAAAAGATGACAAAAATGTGAGGAAGTGGGATCGACTAGGCAAATTTGTCATCTGCTCTTAGGGGAAATTAATAACCTTTTAGTTCAGAAATGTTTTCAGTGAAAATTGAGGTCCAAATTAAAAGGACAAAGCATGATGATTCAAAGAAAACTTAAAACACTGCGGGAACTGATACTTTCACACTGAAGTGACATCTCAGGCAAACATGTTATTAATACGCACAAATAATGCTTAGTTATCGTTCATTCAATTGTCTATAAGCTAAAAGCTTGTTCGAACGCAGACGTGGAAGCAGAAGATAAAAGAAGACCGTGATTTAGAATTAGAAAAACGTATTTATTCAATGAAATTTTAAAAAGGCTATAAAATTGACATTGGGAATACAAGAATGTTGTTAGTCTTAGCTGGACACTATCACGGTTGTACTGTTTCTTAAAATTGCTATCGTAAGCCAAAATTTCCAGTTGTTCTCGCGCGACAAAATTTTCTGATTAAAGAAGCCTACTCTAGACAAATGCAGCTGCGCATGCGCTGTTTTCATGTTCAATACGTACAGGTACGTTTTGGGGACTGTAAGCTGAACTTCAATAATACTTTTTTCAATAATGTATTGTTCAATAGCTTTACAATTAGGGCGGCTTTTAGAACGCACAGAGCATCAGATCAATTTCATGTCTTTTTAAGTTTTACAAACAAATTCCTTGATGGACGATTTTCAACCAACTTATTGCTTCTTTTTATTTCGAAGGCCAATTCCTCAAATATTTCCGATTTCAGTATTTCAAAGAGGCAAGTCGTTTGTTACTAGGAAAATGGTTATTTCAGATAACCGGTAGTGATACATATACGAAATAGGTAAAAGCTATAAACAATGGTCTTTTGTAGATCTATGTAAATATTCAACTAAGTTTTTCAAATAGTAGTTTTCATTTCAGTAATCATTAAGGCTAATCTTTGTACAGGAAAATTACGATCAACGAGCACAGTTGTTAACAGAAGGCCTTGATTTAGGGTGTACTAGGCAAGTTTACCATCTGCTTCTAAAGGAATCATTGTTTTGCTTCGGAAATCAGCTCCATTTTGATTGAAATTGAGCTCCAAGACGACGAAACGTGACCTTTGAAACAGCTTAACATAAACGAAAAGAAAGGTTGTCAAATTATAGGTACATTTCAAGCTAGTACGATAATTATTGCGTAAATATTGGTATCGAAATATTGCATCATTATCGTTCATTGTTCTTGAAGTCACTCTTCTAACTATTCTTCCGATCCGATATAGTCCAAATCTTCTCGGGAGCTTAACTTCCTGTGGAGAACTGAATCCTGTCTATCGCTTTCCCTTGATTTAAGTAGGCCTAATAATGAAATTGTTGATTACGAAATTGACAGCTGTATGTAAATTTGAAAAGTCATATTATTGAAGCTCAAGTTGCAACTGCCAATACCTGCCGACGCTTCTAGAGACTGAAAAATAGCGCATGCCCAGCTACATTTGTCTGGAGTAGGCTTCTTAATATTGACTTAACGAAAAATTTTCATCGAGCAGGAAAAACCGAAAATTTGTTCTTTTGCCAGAAACTTTAAGAAACTTCAGATCATCCAGAGTTAATGTCAAGTCTTACTAGCAGTTCACAAGTTTCACATTTTAAAAAAGTGACATCTCAGGCAAACATGTTATCAATACGCACAAATTGGTGTCTAAATAGTGTTTAGTTATCGTTCATTCAATTGTCTCTAAGCTAAAAGCCCTTTCAATTACATACGTGCTAACTATAGATGAAAAAGAATGCAATTGAAAAAAACTCTATATAAAATGAAATTTAAATGTAGCTCGGCATGCGCTATTTTTCAGTATCTAGAAGCGCCGGCAGGTATTGGAAGAGTTGCAACTTGAGCTTTAATAATTTGACTTTTCAAAAGGCTATTGTTTTTAGCTATTACCTATTACATAATGATATGTATCACTACTGGTTACCTGAAATAACAACTTTCCAGCTAACAAACGACTTGGTTCTTTGAAAAACTAAAATCGGAAACAATTAAAAGATTGAGCTTCGAAAATGAGATCCTTAGCAATAAGATGGTTGAAAACCACTTTGTGAATAACAAAAATCGTCTATCGAGGAATTTAGTAAGTTTTATTGGCAAAAGTTAGAAAGACGTGAAATTGATCTGATGCTTTGTGCGCTCTAAGAGCCGCCCTAATTTTGTAATTGTCGAACATCACATCATTGAAAAATGTATCGGTTTACATGTTGCTAAGACGTAACTGCACGTAGTTTGTTCATGAGAGAAATTTTAAGAAACGTATCAGTGTTAAGCTAAGATTAACAATCATGCGTTTTTAGAATTATTTAAATTAAGTTTATATAGAGGTTTTTTCAATTGCATTCTTTTTCGTCTATAGTTAGTACGTATGTAATTGAAAGGGCTTTTAGCTTACAGACAATTGAACGAACGATAATTAAACACTATTTGGACACCAATTTGTGCGTATTGATAACATGTTTGCCTGAGATGCCACTTTTTTGAAATGTGAAAATATCAGTCTTCGCAGTGTTTTAAATTTATTTTTAATCGTCATGTTTTGTCCTTTTGGTTTGGAGCTCAATTTTCACTGAAAACATTTCTGAACTGAAAGGATATTAAATTCCCCTAAGACCAGATGACAAACTTGCCTAGTCGACCCTACTTCCTCACATTTTTTGTCATCTTTTGTTTACAACTCTATTCTTTGAGCGTAATTTTTACACACAACATTAAACTTAAAATTGACGTTAAAAATGCAAGACTGCTGGTAAGACTTGACATTAACTCTGGATGATCTGAAGTTTCTTAAAGTATCTGGCATAAGAACAAATTTTCAGTTTTTCCTACTCGATGAAAATTTTTCGTTAAGTCAATATTAAGAAGCCTACCCCAGACAAATGTAGCTGGGCATGCGCTATTTTTCAGTCTCTAGAAGCGTCGGCAGGTATTGGCAGTTGCAACTTGAGCTTCAATAATATGACTTTTCAAATTTACATACAGCTGTCAATTTCGTAATCAACAATTTCATTATTAGGCCTACTTAAATCAAGGGAAAGCGATAGACAGGATTCAGTTCTCCACAGGAAGTTAAGCTCCCGAGAAGATTTGGACTATATCGGATCGGAAGAATAGTTAGAAGAGTGACTTCAAGAACAATGAACGATAATGAAGCAATATTTCGATACCAATATTTACGCAATAATTATCGTATTAGCTTGAAATGTACCTATAATTTGACAACCTTTCTTTCGTTTATGTTAAGCTGTTTTAATGGTCACGTTTCGTCGTCTTGGAGCTCAATTTCAATCAAAAGAGAGCTGATTTCCGAAGCGAAACAATGATTCCTTTAGAAGCAGATGGTAAACTTGCCTAGTACACCCTAAATCAAGGCCTTCTGTTAACAACTGTGCTCGTTGATCGTAATTTTCCTGTACAAAGATTAGCCTTAATGATTACTGAAATGAAAACTACTATTTGAAAAACTTAGTTGAATATTTACATAGATCTACAAAAGACTATTGTTTATAGCTTTTACCTATTTCGTATATGTATCACTACTGGTTATCTGAAATAACCATTTTTCTAGTAACAAACGACTTGCCTCTTTGAAATACTGAAATCGGAAATATTTGAGGAATTGGTCTTCGAAATAAAAAGAAGCAATAAGTTAGTTGAAAATCGTCCATCAAGGAATTTAATAAGTTTTGTTTGTAAAACTTAAAAAGACATGAAATTGATCTGATGCTCTGTGCGTTCCAAAAGCCGCCCTAATTGTAAAGCTATTGAACAATACATTATTGAAAAAAGTATTATTGAAGTTCAGCTTACAGTCACCAAAACGTACCTGTACGTATTGAACATGAAAACAGCGCATGCGCAGCTGCATTTGTCTAGAGTAGGCTTCTTTAATCAGAAAATTTTGTCGCGCGAGAACAGCTGGAAATTTTGGCTTACGATAGCAATTTTAAGAAACAGTACAACCGTGATAGTGTCCAGCTAAGACTGACAACATTCTTGTATTCCCAATGTCAATTTTATAGCTTTTTTTAAATTTCATTGAATAAATAAGTTTTTCTAATTCTAAATCACGGCCTTCTTTTATCTTCTGTTTGCACGTCTGCGTTCGAACAAACTTTTAGCTTTTAATCTGGAGCTCAATTTTCACTGAAAACATTTCTGAACTAAAAGGCTATTAATGTCGTTGTACCTAGCGAAAGTAAGTTAACCGTGGTGACCTGCAATTGAACCAGAGCTGTTGCTCAAATACAAGCAACTCGTGATGGCGTTAATGGGGGAACACTGCCTTGCGTTTGGTTAGCCCACGAGATTTCCGGCGATAGCGTGACAAAACAACCTCACTTATCTCCCCAGCGCTACGAGCTGAATGACAGACAGCACGTGCTGGATCGGACAAGAGTATCGGTTAGCAAGCGATGTTCAAAGGCGATGAAAAAACAACAAGCTTGGGGGAAGTCGCTGCGCAGACTTAACCGCACCACACAGGAGTGACCCTTTGTTTATTATGCAGGAATACATGACCAACCTCGTCTCCAAATGGAGGGAGGGAAAATTAAACGATAGATTTACAATAAGTAATAGCTAAGTTGCTTAGACGAACTCAAAATGGACTCTGAACAGTTGTCCGAGCTTTTATATGGAGACGTTCGTAGAAAAGGCTGTACTACCGAACAGCTTACCCTAGCGCGGGTAACATCTTAAACATGAATAGTGCTTTAATGCTTTGCACCAATGCTATGGTGCGTTACAACGTTCAGAAGGTAACAAAGCTACAATGTTTTAGGTGTAGCTACAATAAAGCTTACAGTTTGCTGACCTTTGGAATATAACTGCTCAATAGCTCTATAGAAAGTGATGCCGCCATGAACGGCTCACTCAGAACGTACGTCACGCTCCATTAACTATATTTTACTGGCGTGACAGTAAAATCTCATTTAATGTCGTTGTTCGTAGCGAAAGTAAGTTAACCGTGGCGACCTGCAATTGAACCAGAGCTATTACTCAAATACAAGCTACTCGTGATGGCGTTAATGGGGGAACACTGCCTTGCGTTTGGTTAGCCCATGCGACTTCCGGCGATAGAGTGACAAAACAACCTCACTTATCTCCCCAGCGCTACGAGCTGAATGACAGACAGCACGTGCTGGATCGGACAAGAGTATCGGTTAGCAAGCGATGTTCAAAGGCGATGAAAAAACAACACGCTTGGGAGAAGTCGCTGCGCAGACTTAACCGCCACTGATGCATGCAAGGCAATGCATCCCCCCCAAGCCATGGAAGCCGGTGAAAAGCTAGCTCGGCGAGAAACGTTCAACAATGTTAGCCATCCTGGGAGCTACTGACTCTAATGTAGATTGAGGAGTTCTTATATAAAGCTGGTAACAGTCTGAGGACCAGCGACCCATGACTTTAATAAGCCAGTCCGGCAAGCCGGCAGCAGCGGCAACCGACGCAGCACCTATGCGGAAGCTATGGCCCTTGAGACTCTGATAAGGAAGACCTGCGACCCTCGAACTGTCCCGTAGAAGGTGCGAAACTGCTCCCCGGGTAAGCAAACTACCTGACTGGAAGTAAAATAAGGGACCCTGTTGTGACCGTGCTAAGAGAAAGTACTCCCGCATAGCCGACACTGCGGAAAGGGGAGACGAAGTGCGAGCGATGGTGAGAGATTGCCCTCGCCTGTAAACATCTGGTTTTGAAGATTTTAGCTTCACCGTCATGCGCTGCGGGCATGCCAGGGTTGGATGAAAGGCTATACAATCGGTAGAAAGATCAAAAAGCAGTCTAAATTTGCGAACACGGTTGTAGGTAAATTCACTGCATCGCAGGAAGGCGAAAAAGGCTAAATTGAAAGCGGCCCAGATTATGGAGAAATCCCGGGGGCTAAGCCATGATTGCAGAACAGGACGGATTACGGAGAGAACCTGAGGGGTAACCGGTTGACGGCGAATATGCTGTTCGCCTTGGTAGCGGAGAATACCGCGTAAAACCTTGTAGAGAAGAAGCTTACCCTTCAGAGGGTCACTGTACCCGGCAGTGATATGGAGGTTGCGAACAGCTACTAAATAGAGTTTAATTGTGCTATGACGCACCGTTCTAGCGAGATAGGAGGCAAAATAAATAAGAGTACTCTCGGAGGCGGGTAGGACATCCCCGTCTGGACTTAGGAGGCGATTCATCAGGCAGAATTGTAAAAAGCGTTTTTCCCCACAGCTGTAGGCTCGATTTGTGTCCTTGGAAAGACCCCAAGAAGCGTAGGTGAGCACGTCCTCTCTCAAAGGGTTTTTAGTGAAGGCGGGATGGTACAAGGAATCTGTCGGCGTCGGGTGCGAGGACTGAGAAACGCTGCATCAGAAAGCGGGAGAGGGCATCAGCAATCTCATTTGAAACCCCAGGGACATGACGGGCCCTTACGAGAAAATTATGTTTCATGGATAGGAGAACAAGCTTTCTGACCAGTTCCATGATAAGGGGAGCTTTTGAATGCCCCGAATTTATGATAGATACCACTGACTCATTATCACACCAAAACTGCAAACGTTTTCCTTTGAAAAGTGGGTGCCATATAGCGCAGGCAACAACGATGGGGAAGAGTTCTTGCCACTCAATGCTTATACCCCGGTTCAAAAGCATATGGGGTGGCCAGGGCCCTTGGAACCACGAGCGAGCCCGCGGCGCCAGTGTAGAGCTGTAGGTCTGGAGTAGGGGTAGTGCTGGACTCAAGAAAAAGGGAGCGCCTGTTCCATTTGGGGAGGAAAACTTTCCACATCTATATCGAGGTCCATAAAGAAATCCCTGTTAAGCCTGATGCGATGAAAACGACTAGGGACACCATTAGTTAAATTAATCGCGCGTTGAAGGAAGGTCCTGCCGGGGACTACCACTTTACATGCAAACTGGAGAGTACCAATGAGTGATTTTAACTCAACCAGGCGCACGGAGCCGGAGCAGCGTTTCTTAAAGTATGTCAGCAAGTCATAAGTCCTGGAAAGTTTGTCCTTGGGTAAGCGGGCCTCCATGCGAATGCTACCTAAAACGATCCCCATACATTCTATTTATTGGGAGGGGCCTATGGTCTTGGACGCTACTACCGGGGCCCTAGATGACATGAATATCCGTAAAAGAGTGCTGAAGCTAGTAAGACAACCTAATCTAGAACTTTCAGCTATGAAGAAGTCGTCCAGGATCTGAATGACCCGCTGGAGACCATAGTTATGTGTTAGGATCCACTCGAGCCCATCGGAGAGCTGATTAAAAGTGAACGGGGCACTGCGAAGCCCGAAGGGTAAGTACATGCCCACATAGTATTGAGATTTCCACAAAATACCCAGTAAGTTCCAGTCTTCGGGGTGGATTGGTATAAGGCGAAAGGCTGATTTAAGATCAGTCTTAGCCATAAAGGCTCCCTTTCCCAGGGACTGAAGGATATGAATTGCATCGTCTACCCGAACATAGCTCAGGGAATAGGGATCCTTAGCAATGTGGTCATTTATACTATTTCCGTGTGGGTAGGGGAAGTGAAAGATAGTTCGCCAGTCATTTGAGTGTTTTTTAGGAATAACTCCCACTGGATGACACTGGAAATTTGCTAAGGGAGGGGCAGGATAGGGGCCGGCTAACCGTCCTAAGTTCACTTCCTTTTGCAGGTTGGCAGAAACTACATCAGGGTGCTGCGTCGCAGAGATAAGGTTGGGGGAAATCCGGGCTGAACGCGGCCCACAGTAACCAATACGAGCGCCTTCTTTAAGCGTACTTAGCAAATTAAAGACAAAATTACGACCTGGATGATCAGTTAATTCTAAATCTAAGCGATAAATGTCAATAGGTGAGGATACTAATGGCTTCTGATGACGCTTTTGCTGCTCCACTTTACTTCTTGCTTCGCTCATAAGGTCTGGGGACTCCCGCGTTCCGGGCTGTGCCACTGGAGTGTTGCTGAGGGCAGTGGCGGCACACGTGCGGGTAGCTGCAGTTTCGGCGCCGGCACCCGGAGGACTTGTTGAAGTCAAAGCACACCGTCTGGGAACGACACTGTTTTCTGTAGGGGTCAGCGGAAGGACAGACATCTTCAGCGTGATAGGGACTCGAGCAGATACCGCAATGGGGCTTAGCTAGGCCTGAGAAGGTCACCGCCCATAACTACAGGTCTACTTTGTCCCACTGAAGGGACAAATTGGAAGAGGCACGGCGACGAAATTGCTGGTCGTACGAAAGCCAAGCAAGACCCTTGAATTTAGTTACCGCGCGACTAATTATCTGCTGGTACTTAATCAGCTCAAGGGCCCGTCTTGGATAGGCAGTTACAGTGACCAACATGTACACCATGTAGGCCTCCAGCCACTTCTGAAAAGAGTCTATAACGGGTTTTCTTTTCCTAACCATGGTGACCGGGGAACCCAGCGGACCTGAGGACGAGTCGTCTAAGCGGAGCTGAATTTCAGGGGCCTGGGACTGATACAAGTTGTCAGGTAAGAGTAAGGCAAGATCAACGTACTCACCCCAGGGTATTTTGTCCTCCATATTATCCGGGGTATCCAATCGATGGAATCGATAATCCATGACAATCGATACCAGTCGATATCAATTAATCGATTGATGTTGATAATCGATGACCAATCGATGGCGAAGATTCGTGTGGTTATCGATTGGTATCGATTATCAATACCAATCGCTAGATAAATTGGTATCGATTGGTATCGATTGGTTGCAGATTGACGGAACCGGAATCGACGCATAAAAAACACAACTTTGTACGCAGTAATTGTAAACACATTTCATTTTAATGTTAACAGGAGAACAGCACAGAATATCTGCATGTAGTGGCCAAAGAGGATCCACAAGCTCGGACTGTAGGTGGCCGAGCTGTCCACGATGGTCCACAACTTTAAACGCGTTTCCCCGTTCTCCCCTCTTCTTGTTTGCAGTTAACACTTCACCGACGTTCACCTCAAAACGGCAAAGATGATAGCATTTGACGATGCACCTTATATTAAGTAAAGCCTCTACCCGGACGTCTTGCGTAGACATTTTGACACGGAAAGGCAATGACGGGCCAGTGAGTAATTCGAGCACACGTGCAACGGGGTATATTCTCTGCGTTGAGAAGACTGGGTCGGAATTTGTTTTACCAATTTTGTCCCCAGGGCTTCCTAAAAATGGCGGATGATCGGACAGGTAGCGTGCGTGGTCTGTTCGAGGTTGCTGAGCCAATCGATAGCAATCGATGAACGGTTTTTGTGTGGTTATCGATTGGTCATCGATTGGCCGGTACCAATCGATACCAATTAACTAATTTTATCGATTGATATCGATTGATCGATTGAATTTCTAATCATCGGTTTCCATCGATTGGATACCCCGGGATATTACGGTCCACTGGCCTCGACAGACCCAAAGGAGACGCCATACCCGAAGCTGCGAGAGTTTGGCTGGAGGGCGTTGGGCTGAAGGCGCTGTTTGTACGAACGGCGTCCAGAGCGCTGTGTACAGACCGGGATACAATGTCCTCAATGGCAGAACGCTGCGCTGGACTGAGGGCGTCTCTTCGATCGGTAGAGTGATTAGTATGGAAGAGATCTTTCTCTGTATCTGACTGCAGCATGTCCTCCATAGAAGACAGCGAGGCGCGGTCGGAGAGGGCGCTGTCCTCCGGATTGCTGAGACGCCGGCCTTGCGTGGCGTCGATTTCACTGGTTGTAGTGGACGGCTGTTGCGTAGATGTTTTGTTCGCCGTATGACGAGTGCGTTGAGGCCGACCAGGTCTTCGTTTAGATTGACTGGCCTTTGCCGTCGATGCTCGCTTGAGCCGGGCGAGGAGTTGCACTTTGAAGACTGTTATGGGCAAATTCAGCGATTGAAGACGGAGTTTTAGCACCTCGCTGGATAGCTTCGATAGGTCCTCGCTTCTAGTAGCGACTCGCGCAGTGTTCGACGAGCGGCGAGAGCGAGCCATGGAAGGTTTACAAAAATTAAACGATAGATTTACAATAAGTAATAGCTACGTTGCTTAGACGAACTCAAAATGGACTCTGAACAGTTGTCCGAGCTTTTATATGGAGACGTTCGTCTGCCTGTAAGCCAGTAGAAAAGGCTGTACTACCGAACAGCTTACCCTAGCGCGGGTAACATCTTAAACATGAATAGTGCTTTAATGCTTTGCACCAATGCTATGGTACGTTATAACGTTCAGAAGGTAACAAAGCTACAATGTTTTAGGTTTAGCCACAATAAAGCTTACAGTTTGCTCACCTTTGGAATAAAACTGCTCAATAGCTCTATAGAAAGTGATGCCGCCATGAACGGCTCATTCAGAACGTACGTCACGCTCCATTAACGATGTTTTATTGGCGTGACAGTAAAATCTCATTCAAATTCCCCTAAGAGCAGATGACAAATTTGCCTAGTCGACCCTACTTTCTCACATTTTTACCATCTTTTGTTTACAACTCTAATCTTTGAGCGTAATTTTTACACACAACATTAAACTTAAAATTGACGTTAGGAATGCAAGACTGCTAGTAAGACTTGACATTAACTCTGGATGATCTGAAGTTTCTTAAAGTTTCTTGTTCAAATACAAATATTCAGTTTTTCCCCCTCGATGAAAATTTGTCGTTAAGTAAATATTAAGAAGCCTACCCCAGGCGAATGTAGCTCGGCATGCGCTATTTTTCAGTATCTAGAAGCGCCGGCGGGTACTGGCAGTTGCAACTTGAGCTTTAATAATTTGAATTTTCAAATTTACAGCTGTCAATTTCGTAGTTAAAAATTTCATTATTAGGACTACTTAAATCAAGGCAAAGCGACAGAGAGCATTCAGTTCTCCACAGGGAGCTAAGCTGTTGAGAAGTTTTGGATTATCTCGGAAGAGCACTTAAGGTAAGACCTTCAAGGAGAAAATTCTTGCGCGGTAGGGTTTCTTGTTACTAGACTTGTTACATTTCAAATTTACCTTCAATTCTATGCTACCAGTTCTAGACAAACTAGAAGAAATTGTGAGTTTCTTTCTGAAACTCATTTCCTTTGGTTTCGCAGAATGCAATAAGTCCACATGAAACGTTTTAACAGAGAGCGCTCAACCAGAATCAAATCATTAAAGAACTCCTGTTACTCTTGGCTTCTATGTTGACATTCCGGCAGTTTTTCTATCTCGGAGACGCGTTCTTAGGAGGACAGTTTCGTAGCAAAGAAGGGAGAAGAATTTACACTGATTGACATCATTTTTGCAACCACGAACTATTTTGTCACAAGTATTCATCACTTTTATTGTTTAAGGTCTATGTGAACCAGAAAACCAAAACTCCCTACAGTTTATCTCTAGAATATTCCAGTCGCCTTCTTACGTGGTATGAAAAAATAGTATCATGACTGCGAAATCGAAGTTCTTGCTCGCTCGTCCATAAAAGGCGCAATTGGTCAAAATACCCTTTATAGTTTTTCGTCTAGCGCGCTTAATTTTGACGGGCCAAACCAGCCATTTAGATATGGTATACCTATAGCATAGCTCGTTTTTTAGAACCTTTTATTTGTTGAGAGATTCGTATACTAGAAGAGTTATGACCCTCTAAAATCAGTTGAAATTTTTCATTAAGTTAAACTGCGATAGTTGTATTTTTCAAACGGCCAAGAAGTAGACAAAACATATTTACTTCAAGATGACTTTTACCTCAGAGGAATGACCAAAGTGTAATTTACAAACTGTGTGAATATGAAATCCAGGCAAGTTCCCTTCTTTCTGTACTGGCCTGTTGAAAATGTACAATTTTGCATAAATTCCATCGGCCATCCAGGTTCATTGAGCGGTATTTCGAACTTTCCTAGATTTCACAAAAATGTGAAGGCGCTGGAACTTTGAAAGTCAATATTTCTGAAAATACTTAACCAAAAGGGTCTTTTGGACTAATAAACGAAAATCCGAATTTCCTGACCTGTCGTCGGATTCTCCATATTTACAGGCAGTGGCTCTTAATTTGTTACGCAATGGTCACTTGATAGGATTTTGTCACGTGTTGCCAAAAATCGATATATGGGTTATTGACCAAGTGTGAGGTCAAGATGGCTGGATATTGGCCAAGTTCTTTTTTGCGTGTTTACGGACCGAGACGGAGTCGCGGTCCATAAACACGCAAAAAAAGAACGAGGCCAATATCAAGCCATCTTGACCGAACAAGCTTGGTCGATAAAGGATTTATTACATGGCTTTCGGGGAAATTTTTCCTGCGGGACCAGGCGGGTAGTCCCGAGCGGGAAAGATAGCTCCATCTTGTCCGCTCAGGTAGCCAATCACAGCGCAGGATTTGATTCATCTTGCCCGCTCACGGAGCTAGCCATATAATAAAAAATAATAATGAATAGAAAGATGTACCAAGACGTTCAAAGCAAACAATTTTTTGCCAAATTTTCGTGGCAGTAAGATTGAAATCAAACATTTAAAAAAGACGACACACCGTTTAAATTTGCAAGACATGTTTCGGATACTCAGTATCCATCTTCAGTTAAAGGATGTTTACAAGCGAGTGACTTTATACAAAGTAGATAACAAGTGGTGTAAATTACAAAATGTAGAATAATAGTTACAAAACAGTGACGACAGTTAAATACTGAATACTTAAGGGATACAACAGAGTGGGAGAATAAAAAGGCGCGAGTACAAAACTGTGAAAAATGCTGAACACAAATAGAAAGAAAGAGTTTTTAAAAATGGTCCTGTAACCAGGTGGTTACCAGGTGGTTTCTTCAATCATGAAGAAAGAAAAAGTGTTAAATTAACATGTTTGAGTTGTTTGAGTTGTTTATTCAATGCGGGTCGCTCCCATTCAATATGAATTAAGGGCTTCTTTGATCTTAAGTTGGAAATTAATAAGAGCCGAGTCTAAGATGTAAAAACAATTAAAAGGGCATATATTCTTACATGACTCAGAACCCTGAAGATGTTTATAGATATGGGAATTGCGATCCGGGAGTGAGTGCTCACATGTAAATTTGCAAACCACCTGGGAACGGAGCGTATTGGGGATCGAGTACTTCACACTGAACATGTTACCAGGAGCCATAATCGGGGACGGAGACCGTAAGCGCGCGCCATTTCTAGCATTGGGGTTGTCCCCATGATATGGGACAATAATTCTATTTTTAGAACAAATTGCGCCATCGCCTGAGGCACACGCGCGTACATGCTGCGAGGATTTTTGCGGATGTCGCGCGGGGGAAATGGCGTCCGAAATTCCCGAAATTTTGTCATGTTTTTGGCCCACAACTCAACGCGTTTAGGTCTGTTGGAATTTTGCTTAAGTATTTTCGTCGTAAGCTGCTCCAGTTTGAGTGAAGTAAGGCAGTATCGAATTTAGGTATGTTCCGCTTTAAGCTTAGATATGGTATCGCTGACCAAGTTGTGTTCCAACGGATGCTTCTTTTACATGAGCTGTACATTACTCCACTCTAAGTTTCACATATGTTGAAGATTAACAGCTCTTCGAAACCACAGCAAAAAACTAGTTGTATGTTTGGATATAGCAGCGTTTCCGGACTTCAAAGTTTCCCTCCTCTTGCCACAGGCTTGCGAGGATTTCGCCAGAGTCTATCTCGACCGAAAAGTAAAACAAAAAAAAGTAATTGCAAGTTTGAGTTTCGCCTGAATTGTAAGCAACGCTTCATGTTTTATCAAGGCCCAATAAGCGACAATAAAGTTTATGTCTGTAGATGCTGCTCAGTTTTGTTTGTGTAAAAATAATTGTCTGTTGTCGATGAATAAGAGCGCCCGCCGATGCGTGTTTTGTACAGTCAGTAAAACATGACAAATTGGACTTCCCACTTTTGTGAAAACGTACATCGAACTCATATAATATCTCTAGCTTTTAAATATGTTTAAGGTTGATAAATGTTTGAGAACATATTAAAAGCTTAGCTGAAAATATGTGAACACAGCAGAAACAATCAGCAAAATTACGACGACGCTTTCTTTAATCAACTCGAATAACGATTTTGATTTTTTTTTGGTTGAGTTATCAATTTTCCTTGTTTCTTTTATTTTCGCCGCGTAAAATTTCACTATGTCAAAGAAACACACATGATATTAGTGGCCTTTTGGCGTTCGTGAAAACTGTTGCAGCGTCTCGGCACAAAAGACCACGAAATAAATCTTTGTCAAGGTTTGTTGACAATTGAAAACAACGATTCGGACTTGAAAGAGCGCGCGCTGCACAATGCAAATGAGCTACTGAATGTACGCGTCAGACTTTCCTTTCAAAAACTTTTGCAAACTCGCCAAACAAACAGAAACCATAAGAAACTATCAAAAACAGGGTTTGGTTATGATTAAGCATTTTTGGGGAAACTCACAAATAAACTCGATACCAGAGTAAAGAGTTTTCTTACATAACTTTTCTTCACAGAACAAACGAAGAACTGACGCGAACAACTAGCGCGAGCAGATATTATTCATTCACAGCGCGAAAAAAAAAAACTCACCTTTTCCATTAGCTCAGAGCATAAAACTACATTTAAGAGTCCTGGTTCTTATTCCCTGCCTTATTCCCTGCCATCGCTGTGAAAAAATCTGCAAGAGAATCTCGCAGCTCTCACCATTTGATCACTCAACGTGACAACATCCGCGCGAGAGCCCCCGACACGTGCGCGGATCCGCGCGGATATATGACGTCAGGATGGCGCAATTTGTTCTAAAAATAGAAAAATTGTCCCATATCATAGGTGCGCGCGGATCCCAAGACTTACGGTCTCCGTCCCCGATTATGGCTCCTGATGTTACTTAACTTGTAATGTTAAGGAGCAATTTGATGTACATTTCATGATAAAGGCACTTATATTTAGTCGACAGAAAATACAATATGTTCCAAGCGCGCAGTGTTCTTAAGGCCACATATTAAGGCCATTTATCCCAGGAAGATACGCCGCGGCTTGAGACGCGAACTTGCCGTATAAACGGTACATTTCAGCCAGTTCACGTCTTACACAAGCCGCAGATAACATAAGCCGCGACTTGTGTAAGACGAGGACTTTAAGCGCGGCTTAATTAAGCCGCGGCTTATATAAGACGCGAAACCACTCGTTTAAATAGTAGCGCGGCTCACGTAAGACGGGAACTCACACTACGCAAGTGGAAGTTTTTCCCGCGCAATTCTCCGATTGCTATGACAACCATCAGAAAACCGAGGCATTAGTTATGAATAAGGCTTGAACCATTTATACGAGCATTCGCGTCTTATATAAGCCGCGTTCGTATAAATGGTCCAGTTCGCATCTTGCCCTAATATGTTTTGAAGTGCTACCTATGCTCTCATTTTCAATGATAAGTTTTTAATCTGCAATAGAAATTGGTCCATATTCACTGTGTAGAAAGAAGGTGATCTCTGCATGCAAATCAAATAAAAAAATCTTTAGGTCCCGCTACTCGCTTCCGAAACATAGTTTCAAACTCAAAATGAAGTAGTATTAAGTGAGTCAAACGAACCGAAGAATGTGCTGTACGTTGGTTATAGGGTACTCATTTGGGACGGGGCGATATGGGGGTTGGACTTTGCTGACATGACGTGTGTGTCTTCTGATGAATCTTAAAGCTTCTGCATAGTCCAAAGGTGAATTTGGGCAATTTTCTGCTTTTGTTTTGGCTAATTGGTTTCCTTTCTTCCTTTATTTTGCCTCTTTCTTTCTCTCGCTTCGACTGAATCTTCTAAAGAACTCGGAAATCCGCTAATTACGTTCATTGAAGTCGGTCAAATTAGCCACATGCACGTGGCAGGTTTTTTCTGAACATCTCAGCTTTTGATATTAAAATCAGTATTAACTTCATCTTCTAAATTCTGAATTATTGACTCTACCAAATGGCTGCGGCCGTGATGCCTCCGAAATGCGTCTAAAACACCGCCGGATTCGCGAATATATTTTTGCACCCGATGCAAATGCTCGCGAGAGCCTTAGCTTGAGGTTTTTTTTTTGAAGGGGGAATTGTTTCGAGTCAACTAAAACACCTGTCTTCACCACTGAGTTACTTTATTGCCTTCATTCAAATCGCTACAGAGTTTCCTAAAAAAAATCATTTCCGAGGTGTCAAGATATGGTGCATGAGCACAGAGTGGTTTAAGCCAAAAGACCATACACATCTGCACACGCTTTCCCGCGGTTGTCGCTCTCTGTGTAGCCCTTTAAATCCTCTCCATACCACAGGCGTAGCTCGCTGTTGGCGAAGATACAGTGAGGCTTCTTGGGAGCACAGAACACGAGAGCAGACGAAGACGAGGTGTATCCTGCCAGAGCGTACCATCCACTCTTACTGTTGACTGTTGAGGCCGCTGGGGCCAGGATTCTGTTTTGATCGTCCGTTAGGACGACAGCAATGTTGGAGTGATTTGGAGTACATCCCCAGTAGCTGTAAGCGCTTTTATTACACGTTACTGTTCCCGAGCGGTGCACGAGCATGAACTGGCTCACGAAGACGTTCCGATTGTAGGAAAAACGACCGTACTGGTTCCCTTGAGCTCCGAAGCAAACTGGAGACTTGTTGAGCTTCACCCAGCGAGGACAGGTATTTGCTGAAGCTTCGTCTAACAACAGCGCGGTGGCCATCATGGAGATGAAAAGGAACTTGAACGACATGATCACGGTCGATAACTTGATTTGGATCTGAGATAAGAGGAAATTTCTGAGGCAGAGACAAACTATAAAGCGAGGTAAATTTAACTGTTACTAATCCTGATTAATATTTTGCAAACAGTTGAATGTCGTTGGCGGCCGACGAATCTGTCGAACATCTTACCTTTTTGTCAGAAAATGAAGAAAAAACACAAACTGGTTGAATGTGGATTTGAAGGCTGAACAGGTCGAATTGCTTCTCGTCGGTGAGCGGTAGACGGGAATGAGAAAAGGAGATGTGAATTGATGATTTTCAAGAACATTGCATCAGTAATGACCAACTCGAATTTTCTCGTTTGTAAAATGACTACCTTGGTGTGGTGACATTACCGTTGCTAAATTTACCATGACATGACAATTTTTTCAGTCTGAGACAAAAAGTCAACAGAAAGGGGTGATAATGACTGATTCAATTCGACTGAATTTCACTTTGACGAAGGCTCCATAGTGCGCCCTTATACTCTTTTGATAATCACAGAGAGATACATATTATCTTTGGTAGCCAAATGTTTTCCGATCACCAATTTCATGATCAGTCTCTTACAATAATACGATTGAGACATGGAAACTCGCTCACGGAACTTCATTCAGTTCAACAGAATTTACATACTGTGGTGTTTTCTGTCACTGAAAGCTCTTAACAACTTTATTGTTACTCCTGCCGAAATATTTGCTTTTGTTAGAATCTGCTAAAAGAGGGCTTCTGGCTTGATGTTATGAGAACTGACAGGAAGCCAGAGGTTAGAACAGAACTACACTCAGGCGTTTTTTTCTTTTTCACGATGTTCAGAATTTGCGCAAATATTGCAACTGATTCAGTTAAATTATCGGGAAGAGAGAATTGAGTTTCGGGTTAACCCATGCAAACAATAATAGAATTGTGCTTTTCTGTCACTTGTGACACTGATAGTTCGACTGAAAATAGAATTACCCTCATTAAAGTAACAGGTAGTGGTAACTATAAAAACGCTTGAATGCAGCAGATCAGTTGAGCCGTAAATTCAGACATATTTAATGCTAGGGGCAAACAGGATCACGCGCAAATACACGATCACGGCAAGACACCTTTTATACTGGGAGAAATGTACCAGCAGTGGGAAGCGCAGAGTTGCGGGCAGCGCGGACATGAAGTAACATTAAAAATATTAAGCCTTTTTTATTGACGAACAGCTGGAAACAAATATGCAAGCGTAGTTTGTCACTTAGCTTCTTTTCATGCTCTGACTTTTGTATAGATGGCTCCCGGAATGATCCCGTCATTGAAATGATATTTATAATAATAATAATCATAATAACTGTTTATTCCCAAATCCATAAATTCCAAAATAAAGTACGTCGTCCAAGTTGGTATCCAGTGTTTGCACTGTACGCAAGCATTGACAGAGAGGCGAGGAAGAGAAAATTTAGATTTGTCGCTCTTCGACGTGCAACAAACTTTTAGGGAGGGAGGGAAGGTGGTTTTTTTTTGCCCTTGATGGCGCCCCCGCCAGGGGTGACTGATCCCGCGTGAAACGAGGTAAATACCAGAGGAAAAGAGCGGAAGAGGAGCTAAATTTCACATAGAAATCGTCTCTTCTAAGGAGTCTTTCAGAAAGAAAACGTATTCTTCAATTATTTGGCTTTTGTCTACGTTTGTTTAATCAAAATAGATCAACACACAGCAGTCCATTGTTTATTTTCCGTGACTGGTGTTGTTATGTAAAAAAAATTGTATCACGTTTCATAGCTACCTAAGGTCCATCTCAGTGTGGAGGGAAAAAGAAAAAGCTAGCTTTCGACTTCTGCTACCCTAGGGACCGTTCAGTTTTTACCTGAAAAGGTAGGGAGGCTGGTGGGATTTAGGGGGAGGCATGCCAAAAAATATGGCTCAAAAGGGAGAGCCGGCTGCAAAATACAGTGGGGTGAGGGGGGGGGGGTGGGGGGTGGGTGGGCACTCAAAATATTACCTTATTGAAGCTTCCATGGAGGCAGCGTCAGCTTTTTGTCATGCTTTTGTCTATTTTCACTTGAATATAGGTATTGTAATGACAGCATCTATAATAGTGCAAAAGTTCTGCTAGAATACCTAAAATACCGTTCCTGGGGCTCTGAAACTGAAATTCAAAAATTGAAGTGAGCGCTATCTTTGCAATGGAAAGCCGAAGAATGCTAAAGTTAAATTAATCTAATTCAATTTGGCAAAATCAGGTATTAGTGTTTTACTACTATTATTATAATATGAATGTAAGTGGCATCAGTCATCGCATTATATTATATATTATATTATTATTTTTATTTCACCCAGCTCTATTATTTAAAAATTAGTAATTATCTACTTAACATCCATTTACTTACAATAAACTATGCAGTGAAGAATCAATAATTACTAGCTTAAATTCATGCTTATATTAAGTTATATCAAATCAACTTATACTTTGGACAGATCTATTTAAGTGCTGTTTCTGTACGGTATATTTGCTTATGGAGATGTGTCGCCTACAGAGAAGTCGCAATATTAATGTTCAGTCGTACGAAAAGAGCTTTGGCTTTGATTTTTCGTCTTACTTACTTAGTCGACCAATGCAACACCTACGTACTTTTGATGGTTGCTTATTCACGTTGAAGTCAACACAAGAATTCTGTGAAAATCTATTAAGACGCACGACAAAGACTTGAATTTTAGTTACCCTGACGCTCTGGGAAAACTGTTCGCTTCGAATTCTCGAAACAGATAATTTCCACGGACAAATATTCGATCTTATTATATGGAGAAGAGTGTTTTACTGGGAACTAAACCACTCGTAGATTCCACACGCCACTTCATCCGGGACCCAAGTGGCGTATTTTCCGTATGTCACCTTTGTGAGTGTCGTATCGTTCAATGACTTCACGATTCCCGCCTTTTGCTTTTGTTGAATTGGTTTCTCCTTATAATAAAAAGAACGTTACACGTTGGCTCGAAGATATGAATTTTATGTTCTCGTGGCAAGAACACGAACATAAAATTCATATCTTCTCGCCACCGTGTAATATCCTCTATATATTTTCGCGCCAAGTGGAGGCTTTCGTTTATACTCGGCCGTAAATTTTTCTCGATCCAACAGTACGCACACTCATTGGCTACTACGAGGTCAATACAGCTGTTTCACGCCAAGTGTCCGAGCGGGTTGCAAATCAAAATCTGACATCAGAGAGTGACAGTGCATTGTAATCCCCAAATGTTAACCAAGGGCCGCTGTTTTAATGATGGATCTAGCAAAGTCTTGCTTGAGCGTCCTGTACCCTTACATCCGATCAGAAAAACTTTATCGATCAAGCTCGTGGCGACCATTTTGAATTTTAAATACACGGTCAGCTGTTCGAAGAATTCTTGGTTCCGCGATAAAATTCAAAATGGCCGTCACAATTGGGTAGTTTATTTTTTATCATTTTGTAAACCGACGTGAGAGCTTCCTGTGGCGAGGGTCGCTTCTATCGAGATTTTGATTTATTCCCTATTTTTCAAGACTGACCTTTGGATTTTTTTTTACTTTACGATATGCAAGTCCTTCTTTCTTGACAACTTAATGAAATCCTTTAATTCACGCCCAATAACTAAACTTCTCTTTGACCGTTTTGAAACAAAGATAAGAGTGACAGAATTGATCATCTCGAGAAAACAATTTGACCCAAGACTCAAACTCTCTTAGGTAAAGTTATATAAAATATGTGATAAAAGTAAAGAGAACTTTGATTCTGACCTTTCGGTTTCATTCATCAATACTTGAATCAACAACTGATAGAACATTTAGGGAAGGCTGAAAATCTCCTACATGATCTACAATTGGAAGAAAGAACACTCGCTCCTTCCTTGAGAATTCAAGTTGGCTACACAATTGAATAGAAAACCGGTTTTGTTATACTCTTGTATGAAAATATAATTACAATCATTATTATTTCTCGGTGTCTTGCTTAAAAAATTCCTTAGCTAGTTCAGGATTATCTGCCATCCATTTTTCAGCAGTATTTTCCTTTAGCCAGTCACTGTCCTGAATCTGCCGGTGTAGAGTGCGAACTAAGTCTTCAAGATTTTCGTCTCCAGCTTTTTGTGCATTGCCAGCACCGACTTCAATCTGGGCAAGCTTCTCGCCTGTACGATCCGTTGTAGTCCCTCTTCCCTTCGGCTTGGCTGCAATATCGGCACGGACTTGTTTGACAGTTTCCTGAATTCTTTCTAGCCCTGAAAAAAAAAAAAAAAAAAAAAATGTAGAGTTCAATTCCGTGAAGATTGTGTACGAGTTTCAATCGCAAGTCGTGACGACATACCACAAAACGAGTCATGGCGTAAGCTTCGTGGCATAAAAATTGCAGTATACTTATATTCAGAGAGGAAGCCACGTCAGCTTTAATTTAGCAGCTGGTTTTCATGCCGGTTCTCTATCCTGGTCGAATACCCTCGGAGCAAGGCGAGAACCAATCACAAACTCAAGCCACATGGCACCGGGCTGGAATCGAGCCCGAGACACATTGGTGGGAGGCGAGCGAATTCTAATACGGTAACATTTACTAATACATTCCAGGTGTTTTAAGTTACTTTTTACTGTTTTCCTGTCCAATTTACAGTGATCCGTATACTTGTTTAGCTGTTTATTTCACTCAACCGTACTGCGCCCTCTAATTGGTTTTTTAAAAACTTACTGAACCAATCAAATAACAGTACAAAACCAATCGTGAGTTGCCCGCCCGCATTTTCCCGCGCTCTGCGCCGTTAACGTATATTCGAGTTCTCATTGGTCCATTGTGTCGCTTATGTTTTTTTACGATTGGCCAAAACAATCACTTTGGTTTTGTTTACAAAACTCAAGGGAAAACAACTCTACTAATGACTTAGCTTACCTATCTGAAGAACGTCTGTTTCCATGGCAAATATAATTCTAAACCAGCCAGGCTCTGGACAGCAAAAGTACGACCCAGGAAATATGAACACGCCATTAGCCATCATGCTTTCAAACAGCTGCATTTCTTCGTCAAACGTGCACGTTGGGACGAGCTAAAAGAAAGCAAAGGCAATATAATAGTAACTGATCATTGTGACACTCGTAATCAATCACAGGAAACATGCTGTTTTATTAACCAATCAGCATTACGAAAAACAGTTCTGTTTTCCCGCGCTTATCTGACACCGGTTACACGACATATTTTCCGGCGCTTGAGGTTGGTTGCGCGTTTTGGCTGCGACTTCTCGTCAGGTTTTTTCTTAAATTTGTCGAGATTCGCTAGCCAAGCTCATCAACTTTTTCTTGTTTTTCAACATTTATTAGAAGCTGCTCTATTACGATGGTTTGCAGGTGGGCACAGTCTCTGCCTCTGCGTCTATCCGGACCTGTCACGCTACGCTCGGTCATTCGGTTTAATTACATGACATTACACGAGTACATGCAGTGGATACAAGTAAAATAAGTCACCGTCTACCTCTCTGAAGTCAACCCAGATGAAAAGGCCACATTCCCCGGGAAGGACTGAAATACCGACTTCTTGAAGAGCATCACAGGCCATCTTGTGAGCGTTTCGAAGCCGCTTTTGATTGGCTGGAATAAAAGTATTGTCTAGCCACTCTGCAAGAAAAAGAAAAACACACGTTAATCTCTTCAGTCTTGTACCAAGCCGAAAGGACGTTTGAGAGCATCTTAAGTTAAATAATTGCAACTGACTGCATTGCCAGGCAAGCCTTTGGTGGAGTCCGCAGGGTAACAGACGGAGAGGGAGACTGGGTAACAGCGAGAGGGAGACTGGGTAACAGCTGGAGGAAGGATACAGAACGCACTATCAAGTCGAAGGGCTACTGCTGACACTGCTGGATGCAGATGGAACGCCTGGCGAGGGTCAGAGAAGATTGGAGGAGTTTTGTTGGTGGCCAATGCCCCGAAATGGAGAAGACAGGTTTCAGGCCAGATTCAGAGACATTCACTCCACCACATGTGATGGCAAAGATGGTAAAATCAGTTGTCTCTGTTTTCTGGGTCAGCGAGTGATACTTTTAACCGAGTGGTTGGTTTCCTTTCACTCAACGGTTTACAAAATCATGTTGTTCTATAGAAAGGAATAGCACTGACCTTTAGACTGTAGAACCTTCCCCTGGGTACTCGCTCACTAACTCCCGAACAAGAAGCAAAAAATAATGCGAAAACGGGAAAAAACTGACGCAAAGCAGGGGGCCATTTCTAGAGTCTTGCTCGACGTTACGGAAGACATGAGGTTGTCGTCTCGCAGCGTACTAACCTTTATCTTTGATGAGATTTCCCAAGAGAATCTAAAGGGAAAAATTGTATTCGAGAATTAGAGAGACAATTACTACTAAGGCTATCAGGTAGTTCAGAGCAAGGGCTTGGCGGGGCTCGTGTGAACTTAACAAAGGATTTACCCCAGACGAAGATCTCTAGAATTTTCTTTTTGATAATCCTTTCTCCTGGTTGTTTCATTTACATTTTCGGTATTTTTCCAGGGTTGGTTAGTCGGTCCCTTTGATGCACCATGATCCCAGCAGTCACGGATCATTGATCCTGAACAGGTCACCCCAAAAGGAATGTTCACCTACCTGAGCTGGTGTCGGCACGTCATGGAATCGTGAATACCCTGATGAGATGACATTGAACACATCTTTGTTCCACGTGTAAAGAACACCGCATCGAAAGCCAGAAACACCAAAATCCTACGACAAAGAACAACATGCAAGAAGGATGGGCATGCGAAAGGAGATACTATCACTTTACAGGTGTAGTAAGGGGAAGTTTTGTGATGTAGAGAGCAGATGATGAATATATAAGCGATTGCCTAGGAATCGTGAAGGACACAGTAAAGCGCTCGACGGTAAAAATACCAGAACATCAGGTACTTTCTTGTTCTGCAGGCAAACCTCGGCCTCCCCTCTCTTCTGCAGAGGTTCGAAACGTTCTTTATAAAAAGCCGCTGCGCGAGGCGAGTGCAGGCGCAAAGTCGAATATCCCTTCACGTAACCCTGCGCCAAAACGCACCAAATGTTTTCCGTCCACACTATGCCGGATTAGTGTGGACGGTAGGTCTAAACGTAGAAATTAAGCTGCGTTTTCAAATTTCTTCGAGTAGTGTGGACGAGACCTAAATTACAGAAAAATTACAAATTACTGTGAACCGTGCATTGACGTACCTTACTGAAACCCCAGATTACATGGATCATGTCCTTGTTTGGAATGCTAAATAAAAAGAAATGAAAGGAAATGTAATGTCATACAATGACATTTAGCATGCAAGACTCTGAAGGATTAGTAAAAAAGGAAATAATTCTACACTCCGGTAGCAAGTAAAAATTAAAGTGAAAGCAAAAATAGAACTTATCATTAAATGAGTAAATATGTAGATTTTCTGACCTTAGCTCGTTCTTTATTTGACCTCTTAGTTTTTAATTAAAGCTTTATAAAAGGCAAAGCAATCGTGACAAACAGCTATGGTCAAAAATGGTAAAAGTAAATTAAAAATTGATCTACTAGTAAAAGACAAAGTGCGCTTCTGAAAAGAGGGCATGTTAAATGATTCATTGCCAGATTACCTGCATGCCACAACGTACAATCCATTTACCAGTCTCGATCGCTATGTGGGGAACATTTTACCAGAAGGTACACATGAATACAGGCAGTGAAACAGACTTACTCTTTTAAGGCAAGCACATTGGTGACAGAAGAGCCCTCTTTGAAGACACATAACATGTAGATCTCATCCACGATCACATGCAAAGAATGCCTACAACAACAGGGAAACACAAAGGCAAATGAACGTACAACGGGGAAATCTTTGATCATGGGTACTTTCCATTCAACCAAAAATTTCGGAAATCTCAAAACGGTAGCGAAATTCATAACATTCTTAAAAGATGTTCTGGAAAATCCGAAAATTTCCAAATTTCTGAAATTTGAACCATTCAACTGAAAATTCCAGGACGAAACTCAAATGGAACAGAAATTCCTGGTGACAAATTTCCGAAAATTTGGGTATGCATGTGCTTTGTGAGGTTGTCGTATTTTCCCGAAATTTTGGAAAATGCTGTTCCATTCGTCACTGGAAATTTCAAATTTCAATCTGCAAACTAGATTTTTTGGTCCAATGGAAAGCACCCCAGAAGAGTAATTTTGTGAGATGGGTGTCACTTCACCATGCCCAAGAGTCTCGGTAATTAGGAGTAATTCAATTTTGTCCCACATCCGTTAACATATTACATTTTAATTTTTATCAACACGAGTACTACACAACACTTCACATCCCCTTCCCTGTTACATACTGATCAATAACTAGAAGTCCATAAATGAATTTTAAGAACAGATCTTGTTTTATCATTTGGGGAGCCCACCTACCTGACATGCATGTAAAAACACATTTTCGACTATTTCAATTTAGATCTTGATTTAGATCATGCACTTAGCCTCAGGAAACGTATAGTATAATTCTTACCTTGCAGCAAATTGCAGGCATCCTTGCAAGACATCTTCAGAATAGATGATTCCTAATGGGTTGTTAGGGTTACACAATAACAAACCACGGATTTTAACTCCCTGATGTGTTAAAAAATAAACAATTATCAATGAAGCATGCAGTGTGTAGAGTTTTCTTTCTTTTTCTGTGTTGTTGATCAAGACCATTACTGAAACCACTGTACATCTATTATTGAAACACCGTCTGAAGTGGTATGGTTTTGAACTACATGGAGGTGTCATGAATATAGGTCGCTTTTGGAACAAAATTTGCTATGGAACAATGCTTAAATGTTTGTTGAAAATGCACACTAATTATTCATTGATCAGACATGAGTAAAACAATAATAACAAATAAATTCATGGTGACAACAAACATTAACAAAGCATTCTACACCTGTTCTGTTGCCTTCTTTAAAGCAGATTCCAGCCTTGGGACAGACAGTTCGAATGGTTGTGTTTCCCCTGGACCAGGCTACGACAAAAATAACACACGTCTGAACTTAATTTCATTAGGTAAATTATTTTTGTCTGCGAGGAACAAACTAGGCAAGAAGAAATCCAAGTATAATGCTATTACCTTACTAGAGAGTTCCACTGGAAATGGCACCACTCGGCATCTGATTCGCAGGTCCACCAAAAATGATCCATAAAAAGGAGAGGGAACCAACAGACCCTCTGTAGCATCATTATGGCACAAACAAAATAAGAAACAAAATTATATCATCACTGAAGCAGTTGAATGAATACAGCTACACTAGGTGGAAAGGTTGTGATAAGAGTTGCAGAATCTGTGTGCTTAAATCTGAGGATGTAAAGAAAGGTCTGTTTAATATATGTGCTAAAACACACGATCCGTAAGAACTCCATGGCTATCTTCCGGCAATCCCAGAACTACTGTTTAAAGTATTCATTTAAAACTGCAGACTAGTCTTGTACATACCCCCTTCATCGGCAAGTGTATATGCCAAAGTATCAATTAAAGATGTACATCCATTGGACACAATCAGCTGAAAGTAGAAATTAGAGAAATGCTTTAATCTTCAAATTTAGCTCAAGCCTCCTTTGTAAAAAATAATAATAAAAAAAGAGAGCAACTAGCTCTCTGCTCAGGTTTGTGGAGAATTTTTACAAGTGCTCTAGTACCAGCTAAAAAAAAAGCTACACCTTGAATCTACCAAGCCATTACTTTTTTACTTTTTCTGTTGCTGGCACTAATTAAGTTTGCATAACAGGAAAAGACTAATTAAACTTGTACACTATTTCTATGCAAGTGAATATAGGAATGATCATATATTTAAACTGCAGAGAAAGACATGCATGATTCAGACATGACTGATCATTGCAGTTACACATGTACAACATTCAAAAGCAGTTGTAAAATTAAAGCCTGTTGGCAGTTGGCTTGATAGCTCAGTTGGTAGAGCACTGCACCAGCATCGCAGAGGTTGTGGGTTCGAATCTCGTTCAAGCCTGAATTCTTTTCAGCCTTTACTTTCACAACTGCTCTTAAAGTTGTGTGAATAACTATGATGATCAACCTGATTTCTGTGTCAAATCAGAGAGATGTTATCCTCTAATTTAGCTCAAGCCTCTTCAACAAAACAAGCAGCTCTAATTTAGCTCAAGCTCTTGCAAAAAAGAAAAGCAGAGAGCAAGTTGCTCTCTGGATGAAAACACTGGTGAATTACGTACATTTTCTGGAATCATAGGCTCTACTGGCTTCATATAGTAATTGAGAAAATCAGTAATTGTTTCCCTAAAACTAAAAAGGAAATAAAAAGAAAATATCATTACACAAAATGATTGACAATTATTACAAGTTTGATATTTGTAACAATAATTAAATAACCTTGACTGAATTAAGTTATTAGTAAACATAGTTTTTAAAAGTCATACAAGTTTATTATGTAAGGGTTAGCTGGTGACTCTGACAGCATTTTATGAGTTATTGGGTATCTGTACCTTAAATATTTAAATATTAACAAATATTTTAAATAATAATAATATTAATAATTATAAATTAATATGGTCCCAGACACTATTAATGGACCCTAATAATACCTATTTCTCAGACAGCTGCTTGCTTTTTTATTATATCTAAGAGACAAGATCTTCTTGAAAGTTCCAAAAATGCTAGTACTCTCTAATCAAGGATTCCAATTTTTCAAACTAGAACTGAATAAATACAGCAAGAAAAGCCTTCAAGTAAGAAGTCAGCTTCGAAAGCCCTCTTTTAGACAGTATATAGCATCTTTGATTCAACTTACATGTATCAGGAAACTGAGACAAATATAATGTTATTATTAAAATATTAAAATTAAAATGTGCCAGTAAAATTACTGGCACATTGGACTGGATTTTTACTAACAGACCCAAGCTATTTGTTCTATCACAGCTTCCAAAGGTCGGATCATCGGATCATTACACTATCTTAGCTAAACCAGTATCCGCCCCTCTCACTACCCAAACAACAGAGAAAATTGTTGTGCGTGAAAATTGTTGTGAGTTACTACCTTTACCCCAAGGAACTAAATTGGGTGTAAACACGGAGAGCTAAAAGTCGTGGCGGCCATCTTGGCACGTATACACGGTTTATCAATACTTGTAAACATGCAGGCCTGCACGACAAAGAGAGTAGAGGACTTTTTTACATTTAAATATTTTTTGTGACTCAATTGATAGTAACACTGTTATATTTGTAAATTACTGTACTTTAGATAATTTAAGATTGTAAAATGTACTCGTTAATTCAGTTGTTTTACTGCAAGAGAGTTTTAATAAACTACTTTATTACTTTATTATGACCAGTTATCTGCAATGTCCAATTTGTGTTGTTCTTAATTCAATATTTACCTGTCTAATCCCTCACAAGGAGCATATTGCGTGTGTTCTTGAAGTATGGCATGTGACTCTTTTTCTTCAAACTGTAAAAGACGGTCTCATTTTAGAGTATTACACCAGTAAGTACAATGTAGATGTGAGGATTATCATAACAGTGGAATGTAATTTTTAATCATTTTTTGGCTTTTTCAAATTAAAATTTCTTGATGCCCTCAATATATGCTCCATCACACAGGTGACTAGAAAGAATTTTTAAATGATCACCATTTGGGCAATTGTCTTGAGGGAAAAGAAATTCCCAGATCCAGAACTATTAACTATTTAACTATGTACAGAGAGCAGTACCTAAGAATCTGTTTATAGAAATCAGGGCTAAGCCAAATTTTATGGCATGGATATAAAATAAATTAACCCTTGATTATACAAAAATTCAACAAATAAAGATGATTTATTGCCAACCTGTTAATATTATGCACAATACATGCCATCACATCATGATATTATGTACAGCCATTTTTTATTTTATTCTGGACCAAACAAATGTTAAGTTAGTCATTTTCTTATTTAAAGAACCTCTCAATATACGGTCTGGCCATTCACGGCCTGATTGTTTTGGCATGACTGTGGCCAGATTAACAAGATTCTGCTAATAATATTGTTTTTCACAAATACTGAACCTTCTCTTTCAGCAAATCAAATGCTAATGTGTTTTCACTCGTTGCCATGTTGATAATCCCCTGAAAAGATAAAAAGAGCCATATTAATCACCAGTGATGTTTAAAAAACTACAAGCAATTGAAGGCAGTTAAATTCAAATATGGTCATTTTAAACTGATGGACCTTCAACATAAGATGCAAGATCTAAGCTTACTTAGACCAACACAGTTAACTGATGGAACCAAGTCTAGCTGTTCACCAGCAGGTGAAATTCCACCGGCACCAATCAACCAATTGCAGCGCTTAGGTGTCTGTCCCAGTGTTGCAATAATTAGAGAACAAATCAAGAAGGCCCATTAACTAACAACTTCCTCTAGATGGCCAAATTCTGAGAACTAACCGCTAGCAATTTATAGCTGGCGATTCACAAGAGAATACCGCCAGTGCGCTGACAGGACCCAGGTCTTACTGACAGCTCTGTAACTACATGTATGTCCTCATTACAGTGGTGCCCACTTTGAGAGTGTTGATTGTGGATAGAATAGTGCAGTGCATCAATGCAAACTCTACCAAATTATCTGAGAGTCTCCCGCATACAGAATGAATATCCCAGTCTCCTGGATGGTTCACCGAATCTCCTCGACAATAAGAAGGAAAGTGCATAACAGAAATTTTTCAGACATATTTTTGCTGATTTTTGGCAGACCGGTTTTGAATATTTGAAGCATTTTTGTGGTTGAATTTTTGAACAACATTTTTTTAGGGTCACGAAGGTAAAATTGGCAGTCTCCCGGGTTTTGATTGTTTTAGGTTGGCATCTCTGCAGTTGGCAGTGCTGTCAACTTAAAATTCAAAAATTAAAGGAGCTGACCATGGGTCATAGTAGTTTTGGCACTGAATGATCTAGCCTCTTTCAACTTGAACCTTTAACCATTTTAGGACATGTGCAAATGTAACCATGAGAGGCCATTTGCCTTTGCCATAGTTTCATTTTATTAACTGTCTAAAATAACAGTCATTGTAACCTCTTATCCCAGATCAGAACCATGACCTCCCCCTACCCTGCCTACCCTGCCTATCCTGCCTACCCTGCCTACCCCACCATACGGGTGCCCTCCACGTCCTAAGAGGCCATGAAATCAACGCCGGGAATCCAGGAATTAAATTAACGCCACCGGCCACGAAAATGTGAGAGAACACAGGCGCAACATTGTAATTGACCTAAATAAACACCTATATAAAGGCTATTAATATGATAATATCGTAGTTATCAATAAGAAGCCTTCTGGCTCCTACCTGTGGATTTTTTGTTTTGTGAAATGGATTTTCCTTATGTTTCCCTGAAAACGATGCCTCGTGATTGAAATATTGCGGCATGGATCTTGCGCGGACTGATATAAAAGACATTTTTCTAAATATTGAAATATAAATCTTATCACATTCAAACCGGTTTATGAGTAAGCTTTCCGCCTCAGGGAGTGCATTTCATTCGTCCATTTTCTTTCAAGAGGATTTTCAAGATCACTCGCTCACTCTGACCAGCGGTAGCATGGATGCTTTCTTAGTTACTTCATATATGATATATGTTTAGTCTCCTTCGCAGCAAATCACACAACGCTTACGAAACGTTACGAAGGAGACTACATGTGCATTTTTACGACTGAAGTGATTTTGAGCCAGATTATTCGAAGAGAGACGGCTGTTATATCCAGTTGGGGCCGGGCAGGGTAAGAGTGTAGGACCGACTAGCCCGCCCACCCGTTCCGCACGTTGTAACCCAGTAACTACTGGAATTGTTATGACGTTGTAACCAGTAAATTAATGCATTGTAATCAAGCTAAACACTATGACAATTCTTTAACTTAAAAAAACAATTGCTGGGATAGAAAACACTTGCACGGGTGACAAAACGCTTACACAGATCGAAAACAATTCTACTAATACAAACACTTTCACAAAGCACTATACATTTCCACAAATACGAAACACCGCTACAAATCAGAAAAAAAAACTCGCACAACTTGAATAACGTATCGAACAGTTAACACGTGCAGAGTGCCTCTTGGCTTGGCTACTAAGGCTCTAAGGCCGGGATACTAAGGTCAGTTCGCACTTCGCGGGTCGAGCAAACTTCGAACTTCAACTGGAAGGTGAGTACGTGTTCTATCGTATATTTTAATGCTGTTATTCAGTCTAATTTGCTAGTATTGCTCCCTTTCTAAGGTCTACATACATACAGTATCTGTATAGTATCCGTATCTGTACAGTTTAAATCATCACTCAACATTATCCTTGCGAAAATGCTCTAAACGGCCACAATGGTTGACAGGGAGCAATATGTAATAAACGACGGACGAAGGCTAAAACTGCGAAGGCATTTTATTAAACCAGATACGATCAGATAATCGTGGTTCTCCCACTCCTGGGCTACCGCGCCTAGCTTGGTAACCATCACTTGGCACTAGGTACCAGACCTACACTATCCCCTTCTTGAAAAGGACCATGTCCCCAAACAAAATGTCAGCAAAAAACTACATTGAAATTTAAGGACCTTCCGACAGGTCCTAAACTCGATGACAAACTAAAAGTCTAAATGATAGTCCTGCACCTAGGCGGGTGCGCGCCTTTCTCTTTGTGACCTTCGGGGTCCGGGGTCCTCAGAGGGGGCTCCGACATCAGCATTCATCGGGAAAACGTCATCTTCCAGGATGTTTACTCCAGGACCATTGGCAACCTTTGTCGTAGAAGGAAGCGAGACTCCAATAGGTACTGGATCACCCACAATCCAGCTTTCATCCCTGTCACAAGTCCCGTTGAAGGGTTTCAGCTGGTTGAAATGTACTTCCCTCTTCTTGACCCTGGAGTAGCTTCCAGCAGCCCCACAGTACTTGATCCTGTAAACTACGTCATTCAACCGCTTGATAACTTTCCAAGGGCCCGTCCATGGTCTATTCAGTTTCATACACCTGCCCCTATGTGTTTGCTTGTCCAACCACAGGACACGGTCTCCCACTTGGTAAGCTTTAGCTCTTGCCCAGCGGTCGTAGTAAGCCTTCTGAGAGCGCTGCGAAACTTTCAGAGTTTCCCTAGCAGACTGGAAAGCTTGCGTCAGCCTTGACTTGAGCTGGGAAGCATAATCAGAATGATGCTGTGGAGGAGGCAGGGAGGAGTCCGGCTGATGCAAGTCACTTGGCAAGCTCCCTACCAAATTCCAAGAAACTGGGAGTAAAACCAGTACTACTGTGAACAGAAGTGTTGTAAGCCAGACATGTAGACGGGATGTGCAAATCCCAGTTCCTTTGGTCCTCCTTAACTATCTTTGCCAGCATACTATTCACTGTACGAATGCCTTGCTCCGACGCTCCATCTGACTGAGGGTGAAACGGCGTCGTTTGCGTGTTCCAGATCTCAAAGAAAGAGCATATCTCCTGGATCATTTCAGCTGTCACATTCTTTCCCTGATCATGGTGTATTTGTTCTGGAGCTCCATGCCGAGGAATCCAACAGTCAAATACTTTCTTAGCAATGGTCTCAGACTTCTGGTCTCTAAGTGGGTACAATTCAAGCCACTTGGTGAAATGATCAACCATGACTAAACAGTACCGGTATCCTTGAGAGCTCAGTGGGTATTCCACAGTATCCATTGTCACCTGTTCTCCTGGACGGCGAGTGACGATCGGATGCAGTGGAGCTCTTCTTGAAGGAACCGGGTTTTTCCTCTTCTGGCAAGGCAAACAGTTCCGGCACCATTCCTCTATATCCAGTGACATGGACGGCCAGAAAAACCTCTCTTTGACCCTAGCAGAAGTCTTGGCTGTTCCGAAATGACCCAGCTCGTCGTGCATCATTTGAAGGGCCCTTGATGGAAGATTTCGCGAGATAACTATTTGCTCTGAGCCAGAATCGTCACTGCAACTATGCCTGAGAATGCCATCCTTCCCCACACTCAGTTTAGGCAACTCCTTATAAAAGAACTTGATTTTGGAAAGAGTCGGGCAACTGTCCTGTTGCTTTCTGACAAAGTCGAGGGACCATGCTTCCTGTGCGTCAGCCTTTACTCCTTGGACTCTACTTAAGGCATCTGCAACTGTATTCTTACTTCCTGCAATGTGGTGAACTCTGCATTGGAATTCCCTAAACTTGTCAACCCATCTCCACAACCGTTCACTGTGTTCCTTGGTTCGGGTGAGAAGCCACTTTAAAGACTCGTGGACAGCGAACAAGTCAAACTCACGTCCAAGCAAATATGGTCGATAGGCTTTCAGGGCCTCAATTACTGCAAGGCATTCCTTTTCCGTAGTTGAATAATTGCATTCGGCCTTGTTAAGTTTCCGCTCTCCAAAAGCCACCGGTCTTCTACCCCCACTGACGTCAGACTGCTCTAGGACAAAACCAACTGCTTTGTCAGATGCATCACAAGAAACCATGAAACGCCCCTGTCTATCTGGAAGTTTCAAAGTCAGTGAAGCACACAGAATTTCCTTAAGCTGTTTGAAAGCACTTTCACATTGAGATGTCCGTACAAATTCCAGTTTGTTCAGGAGTTCATGAAGTGGAACTGCAATGCGTGCGAAACCTTTCACAAACCGTCTCCAAAATGTACAAACACCCAGGAACCGGCGAAGTTCTGCGTCATCTTGAGGGGTCTTCCAGTCTCGGATTATATCCAACTTCTCTGGTTGTGGCCGAATACCATCTTTGTCAATACCATGACAAAGGAACTTGACAGACCTTGTGGCAAACTGGCACTTCTTTCCAGATAACTTAAACCCAAATTTCCTGATAGTTTGCAATAACCTCTCAACACCTGCAATAACCTCTCCAACACTTGAAGCATGTCCTCAATTACTGCCTGGAACGTTCCTGGTGCTCCTGCGAGACCGAACGGTAAGCGACAATACTGAAACAATCCAAAGGGTGAAACAAAACCAGTCTTGTACCTGTCCTCAGGAGCCAGCTCAATCTGATGGTAGCCAGAGACAATGTCAATTGTAGTGGAAAACTTGGCATCGGCTAGCCGCTCCAATGTTTCAGTCATGTTGGGAAGAGGATAACTGGCTACCCTTGTAGCTTCATTTAATCTCCTGTAATCGACATATATTCTCAGATTCCCCGAAGGTTTCCTCACAATGACCAGGGGACTAGCCCATTCTGAGGTGGATTTCTCAATAATCCCATCTTCCAACATAGCTTTCAAATCTGACTTGACTCCTTCTTGGTACGCAAAAGGGACTCTACGAAGCTGCTGTTTAACTGGAGTAGCACCTGCTTTCAGGTGCTACAGGGGATCTGATGCTGCACCCCTTCGGAATATTTCCCAATGTCACGTTTATCCTTTGAAAAAACATCAGCATAACACAGCAGTAAATTTTCGAGTTGTTCTTTCTGAACACCATTAAGGTCGCTGTCTGTTTTGACATACCACACAGTTGGGCAATCAGTTCCCGAAGCACGGTTCAAAGGTTCTGAACAGTCATCAATGTCAGAAAGAATCCCAACTTTCTGGTTCTTGAACAGCATCACACTCTTATCAGACAAATTAACAGCTTTCACCCAAAGCCCTCCATTCTTGTCACCATCGACAACAGTTTTCGACAACAACACCCCACCAGGGGCTCTTGTGGACTCGAACAGCCCAGTTCTGCTGTCTCCATCCTTAGTCCGCATAGGAATCAGGACCTGATGTCTTGCAGGCAATTCTACTGTGCACCTGGCCACTACGGGAGAATAGTTCTCAACCAAAACATTACTGCATTTGCGATGATCAACTAGGGGTATTTTCCAATCATCTAACCACAGGGCACCACCTCGAATCCCCCAAGAACTCCTGTGATGACTCTCAATGAAATCTGCTCCTAGCACAGAGTCCCTGAGGTTATCGACTACGAGAAATTTCCACTGCGTTTGAACACCCCCCAGCTCCAAGAGTACTTCTGCTTCCCCACGATCTGTAATGGGCTGATGTGTAATTGAAACAGGAGAGACTTGTGAATCCTTGACTGCCAACCCGGGAGTACTTGAAGATATCAGGCTCACCTCAGCACCAGTATCAACTAGGAATACTGACTTCTCTCCATTCACAATCCCCTCAGCATAATAACTCTTCCTACCTGCAGCCTTAACTTTGTGTACAGTGTTAACAGTAGGAGAACGGTATAGGTAGTTGGCCCCTTTACTTGCATTTAGGGCTGGAGACGGGATCCTCGGCCAGCCCCGCTCTCGTTTAAAGTTGGACAGCTACGGGTCCAGTGACCACGGCCATTGCAGGCTCCGCAGAGATCAGTAGGCTTTGGTCCAGGCCTCTGCCTACCGGTCCGTTTACCTCCTCCCGGTACCGCTGCGGACATAGGGCCTTGGGAGCTCCTGCTCTAGCTTCTGTTCCACTGCCCTACTAACAATTTCCTCAAAGTCACTGAGCTGGTTGTTAGCACTTGAAGGATTGTCAACTCCACTTGTTTCACTCACAGAAGCCACCTTTGGCACTCCACCACTCTCCTCCTCCAGTGTGGCAATCCTTTTGACAACGGTTTCAACTGGAGTACGCAGAAGATCGTCTTGCCTGATCAATATTTCCCTTTGTTCCTTCTTGAGACCGTTAACAAATTGACATAACACATCCTCAGCCTTCCTTGCCTCATAATACTGAAGAGCGCCGATTTGTTCGTTGTGTTTCCTTTTCTGTACTGCAGATCGGCTTTCTGGTAGTTCATCGACTGTAGGGGGCGCATAGGCTCTTTGGTAGGCCATTTGCAGATCAGCCAGGTACGAATGAAGTGGTTCACCGTCTTTACGGATCCTGGAATTAAAATCTCTCTTGTATTTCAACAAGGCCAGTCCTCCCTCGTATCTCTGCTTCAAAGCCTTGAACAATTCGCAAAAACTCTTCTTCACACTCCCCAACTGTTGGTGATAAAAAGCTTTTGCATCGTCTTTCAAATACACAGCCAAGTACTGGCCTGCTTTCTCGTCCGTCCACTCGTTAACTGTCACGTAGATCTCGAAGTCCCGTAGAAGTTCACGCACATCTTCTTGCCCTGAAAATTTCGCTTCAGGCAGAACTACTCGGTGCGTTCCCATATCGCTGCGACCAGTGTAATAAACGACGGACGAAGGCTAAAACTGCGAAGGCATTTTATTAAAGTAGATGCGATCGGATAATCGTGGCTCTCCCACTCCTGGGCTACCGCGCCTAGCTTGGTAACCATCACTTGGCACTAGGTACCAGACCTACAAATTCTAGCAAATTAGACTGAATAACAGCATTAAAATATACGATAGAACACGTACTCACCTTCCAGTTGAAGTTCGAAGTTTGCTCGACCCGCGAAGTGCGAACTGACCTTAGTATCCCGGCCTTAGGGCCTTAGTAGCCAAGGCAAGAGGCACTCTGCACGTGTGAACTGTTCGATAAGTTACTCAGGTTGTGCAAGTGTTTTGTGATTTGTGGGGGTGTTTCGTATTTGTGGAAATGTATAGTGATTTGTGAAAGTGTTTGTATTAGTAGAATTGTTTTCGATCTGTGCAAGTGTTTTGTGATTCGTGGAAGTGTTTTGCGATTTGTGGAAGTGTATTGTGATTTGTGGAAGTGTTTTGTGATTTGTGGAAGTGTATTGTGATTTGTGGAAGTGTTTTGCCCCTATGGAAGTGTTTTGTCCTTATGAGCCACCGTAGAGGGGTGATTGAGGAAGAAAAAAGCCGCGCTATTCGGCTCAATCGCTCAAATAATTATTTACTTGCGAGTTCGAATTCATCAACCCTCTAATCTCAGACGCTTAAACTGCAATTACCAGACCCTTTTGTTTTATTTCTAGTCAAACAATTTGGTTTAGGTCATTTTGAAGGTAAGTATCGTGCGGTTTAAAGGTATTTAACGTTTGTTCTTTTAGTTATGTACGGCGTCGTTCCATAAGAAAGTAAGTGAGTAAGAAACCTTTATTTAAACACGATAAGTAATTAAGCTTGCAGCTTCCATCATCTATCATCTGTTTTTAACCTCCCAAGCAAGTACAAGCAATCCATCACAATATTTCTAATCCAGCAATCGTGCATCTCTTTTAAATTTTAAAACGAGCGCCATTTATTTATGGGTTTCAAGTACCAGTATAAGCCATTCATTATAGCCATTCACAACAGGTTAAGTCGTGTGTCACGACAATCATCTCAGGTACAATCCAATGATAATTGATCATTAATTTGCAAGCGACCACTGAATATAAACATTCCAATCAAAATATAATATGCAGGTTATATTTAGCGCGCATATATGTATAGTCACTACTCACTTATTCAACTCATTTCAATCCAGTAACTTGTGGGTTACAATCTATTCATTACGATCCAATAACTTGTGGGTTGTAATCATCTCTA